>NC_090735.1:77340157-77342657 GCF_036898095.1 Palaemon carinicauda | reverse complement strand
TGGGCATTAAAAAGATACTGTCCTATGGCTCGTGACTGGGAAGCAAAACATATAATATTATATATATATATATATATATTAAGACTTGCAAGTTAATCAACCCCTCAAACTCTGAACACCCTCGTTTGCTTATATATTAAAACTGTTGCACTTTAGAACATTAATACCCAAATTCTGAGAGCATTACATAACTCCCAGACAAGAGTATATAAATTACTGAATATCCAAAGGTCTCTTAAGCACACTCAAAACTAAACTGGGTTATTACCTTTAAGTATTATTATCACTTATTTAACTCTCTGTGGTTCTTAACAGGAATACGATCAGAATCTGGCCTTAAATAAAGATGATTGGAATAATACACTCCTTACAAAAATAAATATATTCTATATAAATTCCAACACTTTGAAAAGATTTTACATAATAAGATTGTCACTGGAAAATATTAAAGTCCGAACAAAACTTAGAATAAGACAAAAATATTACGATCTGAAATTATCTGACATGACTTGAACTACTATATTTGAATTAACCTTAACCTAAGAAAAGAACTAATGCAATGAAAATAATGCAAATGCTTGAAATAATTCTTTAATACAATATTTAAATTTGACTCTTATTGAATAATAGTTAACCAGATCACTTTATAAACCTATCCTGCCTACAAAGCAGTTTACACAAACTTTATACAATGCCATCACTTACTCTAAGACAATGAATTCAGTATTCACCTTTTAGTCTCGCATGATGCACAATTTGCTTTGGGGTATAGATGGCTTGCTTGCTTGTTAGATTGCCCAACTTTGTGCTGGACATGGGCTCTTGCGTTGGCAGCCCATAGAGGCACAGATTCAGTGAGAAGACAGATTCACTGAGGAGAGGAGACACTAGAACGCACTGAACACCTCTGATAATGCACTGGGTTTCGTGTGGGAGAGAGAGAGAGGGGAAGGAGGCTATCTTCTGGCTGCAGGTCTAACTTGATCTATATATCTGTCTGTAGATCGAGTTAAAACTGGCTGTCTGTCTCTGACTCTAACCCTCCTACGGGCCGACCAAGGGAAAGGCCCGTGCCAACAAGAGTTGGCTATAATACTCCACAAACTCTAACCCAGCCTTGGTACACCTTTATATCAAATTTGGCGAATTTCAGAAGGTTCCAGGATCGGGTTCTGGTAGCATGGGGGCTTGTGCCTAAGGGCATTAAATTTTCCAACTAGATAAAAATGCCAAGAGGTGAGTCAGGGGGTTTTTGGTAACTCTCAGATCGCGTCAACACACCCGCGAGACGACTCTCCCAGCTAGCTCCGCCTATTTATTGTCCCCGAAAAAAAAAAAAAGATAACATCCTCTCACCGGTATTTCACGAACATTCGAAACACATGGTAAAGAATATTCTCTCTCTAGCATGACGCAATGCATCATAAAATATAAAAGAACATTATCTAGGCCCCTGTTCCTATCTCGCATGAATCTTACAACACAACACCTTCAAATAGACAACCTAAGACTTCATAGCAAACATACGTGAAATAAAAGTTAATTCTTTACAGAAAATACATGAATTACATATTTTACCTTGAATAAAGAATATGATTGAATTCACGACGAAAGTCTTATGTAATTTACATAAAATACATGAGAGGCTCATTTTATGGGCTGGGTATCATCTCTTCAATGCACAAATGATATCATTATAAATAAATATAAATAAAGTTATCCATAAACTATGATAGTTACTACACACTAGACCAGCTTCGTAAGAATATATATATATATATATATATATATATATATATAATGTATATATATATATATATATATATATATATATGTGTGTGTGTGTATACATATATATATATGTATATATATATATATATATATATATATATATATATGTTTAAATATATATATATGTATATGATTATTATATATATGTATATGTATATTTATATGTATATATATATATATATATATATATGTATGTATATATATTATGTATATATATAGTGTATATATGTATATATATATATATATATATGTATATATATATATATATATATATATATATATGTGTGTGTGTGTGTATATATAATATGTGTGTATATATATGTATATATATGTATATTTGTATATATATGTATGTGTATATATATGTGTATATATAAGTATATATATGTGTATATATAAGTATATATATGTATATATATAAGTATATATATGTGTATATATAAGTATGTATATGTGTATATATAAGCATATATATGTGTATATATAAGCATATATATATATATGTGTATATATATGTGTATATATAAGTATATATATGTGTACATATATATATGTATATATATATATATATATATATATATATATATATATATATATATATATATGTATATGTATATGTATGTATGCATACATGTATATATATGTATATATATGTATATGTATATATGCATACATGCATATATATGTATATATATACATATGTATTTAT
>NC_090735.1:77317657-77332657 GCF_036898095.1 Palaemon carinicauda | reverse complement strand
TTATATCCGCATAGGAAGAAACTAATAAAACCGCCCTCGTCCCTTTATGGGACGGAGTCCTCCCATTAGGGGACTACATAAACCAATGCAACATAGCTGGCATAACAGAACAATTCTATCAGAATTATCCCAGATAAGATACATAGAATTAAAATGCTCAATTAACGGATTTTGAGCGAAGCGAAAAATCTATTTTTGGGTGAGATAGCCATGGCGTCCTGATGGAAGGTTCCTGTTTGGTAGCTTCCTTGGGTATAAGACTACTAAGATATTCCCAGAGAATTTAACCACAGGTTATCACAGAATTCTAACTTCTGGAGCGAGTATCTCAAAGGTTTCCCTTTAAGACATCGTAATACAACAGGGGACACGCATGTCTGGTCGTGCCACATAGCTATCTCCACCCCGAACAGAGTTAACGCTTCGGTGTGTAAGGGCTGAGAATAGCTGGGAGCCGTTCCACAGCTAATCTCACTCGTGGCTACTACTGATACTCGAGACGTAAACAAACGGACGCCATTGCTCTAATGACGTCACGAGCGTCTTTATCCTGGCGCCAGTTGCTGCCCATCACCATGATACAATTGTGTAGGGTGGGAACAAACTGACGAAGTAGTAGGGAGGGTCCATCAGGACGCCATGGCTATCTCACCCAAAAATAGATTTTTCGCTTCGCTCAAAATCCGTTTTTTGGGCTCAAGCCATGGCGTCCTGATGGAAGAGTACCAGAGAATCAATGTATCGTGGTAGATTTTCCCCCCAGAGTTAAGTGCCTAGGCATTGACAAATAGCAAAGTAATCTTAGATAAGAACCATAGGAACGAAGTATCCTGCCCCCCATTGGTAGGAAGTTCCCATGGGCTATGCCGACGTCAAAGTGGTATTGAAGGACTATTCATCTTGACAGAAGAGCTTTTTAATAGCTTAGAGATGAAGCAGAATGTTTGATATTTGTATAGGAACATTCTGAGTGGGACAGTGGTGGTTGGGCACTGTGTGTAGGATTCATCTCCTGATTATCAGAAGTAAGTATTCGAGTAGGAACCTTACTGAGGCAAGATAAATATAATTTAAGGATAGATATCTTAAATTCTTCATGACCATAAGAAAGGAGGAATAAATAAAACTATGACAGTATATATTTCATAGTAAGTAGGAGCTGAAGGAGACGCATAAGTAATAAAATAGAAATTTTATTTCACAATGCAGAAATTAAATAATTTACAGCAAAAGTAAAGTTCATTTACAGTAATAATAATGTACATAGAAATAAAGGCTTGCTCTTGAATCTGAAAGGGAATTTCAGGATTAGTAGGTACTCGTTCTCGAGGAACGCAAGTCTTTAAATAACACATCATGCTCAAGGCATGCGGCACTTGTGTAACACTATGACATTTCACCTGGGATAAGAACAGTTATAAAAGCACTAAGTGTTTTTAGACATCACTATGAATCACTCGAGGGTCAACATAGGCACCCGAAGAGTTAGAGTCCCAAATAACTCACTGTTCTACGCAGAGTTAGGTGCAGGTTTCATAACACTACCTGCGGCTACCACAAAATGTTTGATTTCGTGCACTTGTTTCGCATAATGTTTAAAGAAAACTCGCGAGGACTTCCAGCCCGTAAAGTTTTTAAGGCTTTCAAAGTCCATGCTCTGAAAAAAGTTCAGAGAAGATGCCACTTTTCTAGGATCATGACCAGCGGGTGTACTGTTCGGATCCGCTCTGCGAATGAAGTAGGTGATTTTCGCTCTTAATTGTTTCAGTGACAGGTCGCTGCCCGATGTTTCTCCTTTGAAGAGTTGGCCTCCACCAAAGTTTGAAGTTCTGCGAAGATAGACCTTGAGGCTCTCTACTGGACATAGAGAGACATCCTCCTTCAGGGGGCATATTCTCCAAGGGCCCCATCTTTTGGTGGGTAATTCATTTTTGGCGAGAAACGTCGGATCAGGGGAGAGGGTCACTTCTCCTGAATCAGCAAACAGGATGTGTCCCTCTTCTCTTGATAATGCCACTATTTCGCTGACTCGAGCTCCCGAGGCGAGAGCAAATAAAAATATAACTTTCTGAGTCAGATCCTTGAGGGGGCATGAATCGTTGTCCAAGTTGGAGGCGAAATGGAGCACCTTGTCTAGTGACCAGGAGATCGGTTTCGGAGGGGGTGCTGGGCGGAGGCGAGCACATGCTTTCGGCAGTTTGTTAAAGATGTCGTTGGACAGATCAATTTGGAAAGCATATAGAATTGGTCTAGTCAAAGCCGATTTGCAGGTTGAAATCGTATTGGCTGCTAATCCTTGTCCATGAAGGTGAATGAAGAAGGACATACAGAAATCAATGGTGATTTCTTTAGGATTTTTTGCTTTAACAAAGGAGACCCATTTCCTCCAGGATGATTCATATTGCCGTCTCGTGGATTCGGTCTTGTATTCCTCTAGGAAGTCTAGACTTTTCTTCGAGATCCCAAACCTCTTCTTTGCGGCAAGGGAGAGAAAATCATGAGATGAAGGTCCTTGATTTTCGATGATGAAGCGAAGACAGTCGACTTCTGTACTTGTTGAGAGAGAACTGGGCCCGGGAGAGGGATCAGCTTGGGCTGCAGCTCCAGGACCAGGGGGTACCAGTTGCTCCGGGGCCACTTGGGAGCCACTAGGGCCGCTGTCCCTTTGAAGGTTCTCAGTTTGGAGAGGACTTTCAACAGAAGGTTGGTGGGAGGGAACAGGTATATCTTGGACCATCTGTTCCAGTCCAGTGACATGGCGTCCACCGCTTCTGCTTTGGGGTCCTCGTACGGGGCTACGTACAGAGGAAGTTGATTGTTGTCGCTCGTTGCAAAGAGATCTATCTGAAGTTCTGGGACTTGATGAGAGATGAAGGAGAATGATCTTGCGTCTAGAGACCATTCCGACTCTATCGGGTTTGTCCGAGATAGAGCATCCGCTGTCACGTTGCGGAATCCTTGTAGGTGAACTGCAGACAGGTGCCACTTCTTCTTCTCCGCCAGACGGAAGATTGGGAGAAGCACCTGATTTATCTGGGGCGATCTTGAGCCCTGGCGATTGAGACAACGAACTACCACCGAGTTGTCTAGGGTTAGACGGATGTGGATCGAGGGCGGCGGGGATAGCTTCTTCAGAGTAAGAAGGACCGCCATGGCCTCCAAGATGTTTATGTGGAACGTCTTGAATAGTGGAGACCAGGTCCCTTGAGCTTGTTTCAGGTGGGAGTGACCTCCCCAGCCCTCCAGTGAGGCATCCGTGTGGATGTTGAGTGATGGAGGAGGGTGTTGGAGAGGAATGGACCTTTTCAGGGCCATTGCTTCCGACCACGGCTTTAGGAGGCGTCGAAGTCTGTCTGGAAGCCGTCTCTTGAGGTCTCTTCGAGCGATGGATGCCGATCGTCTCCAGACTCCCGCGGCATCCTTTAGCTGTGCACGAAGCACTGGGTTTGTCACTGAGGCGAATTGTAGAGAGCCTAGAACTCGTTCCTGCTGTCGTCTTGAAATGCGTTTGGATTTCAGTAGTCGCTTGACAGACCCTGCTATTTCCTTCCTTTTCTTCTGGGGGATGGAAAGGCGGTGTGACTGAAGATTCCAGTGGATTCCCAGCCACTGAAACTTCTGAGCTGGAGAGAGGCGAGATTTCTTCTCGTTGATCTTGAATCCCAGGTGTTCTAGGTACTGGGTAACTTCGTCGCAAGACTTTGTACACTCTTCGGGCGATGGAGCCCAGACTAGCCAGTCGTCGAGGTAGGCCATCACCTGGACGTTTCTTAGGCGGAGCTGTTGTACTATGGCATCCGCCAGCTTTGTGAAGATCCGAGGGGCCACATTGAGGCCGAATGGCATGGCCCGGAAGGCGTAGCTTTTCCTTTGGAGTCGAAATCCTAGGTAGGAGGAAGCGTGATGGTTCATTGGAATGTGCCAATAGGCATCCGCCAGGTCTATAGAGACCGTGTAGGAACCTTGAGGCAGAAGGGTCCTTATTTGTTGAAGCGTCAGCATCTTGAATTTGTTGTTCTCTATGAACTTGTTGAGGGGGGATAAGTCCAGAATGACTCTGAGCTTGTCTGAGTCCTTCTTGGGAACGCAAAACAGTCTCCCTTGGAACCTGGTGGACTTTACCTTCCTTATCACCTTCTTGTTCAAGAGGTCTAGAACATATTCTTCCAGAATGGGGGTCGATTGTTGGAAGAACTGCTGGAAGATTGGGGGTGGATGCACCCAACTCCAGCCTAGACCGTTCTTGATGATGCTGTGTGCCCAAGGATCGAAGGTCCAACGATCCTGGAATTGGCGGAGTCTTCCTCCCACCGGAAGCACTTCATTGCTTCTGGTGTCCCGAGGACTTGTTGCCTCGGCCGCTAGCTCCCTTTCCTCCTCTACCTCTGGAGGGACGACGAGAGGCGTCTCTGCTTGCACCCCTGGACAAGCCTCTACCTCTGGCATGAAAGGTAGTGGTTGGCTGTTCGAAGGCAGGGGTGAAGACCGGTGACTGTGACAACACCGGTTGGGGGACCAATTGAAAGGTCTGTTGTGGTTGGGCCACCACTTGGGAGGTAGCGGGTCCCGGAAACTGACGTCTTTGTTGACGTTGCTGGGGTTTTGGTTTCTGAGGTTTCCTCTTAGGCTGAGGTCCATCGTCCTGAGAGGTTTTCCTTTTCCTGGACATGCCCCACTTGTGGAGAAGGTTCCTATTCTCCGTGGCGGCTCTGTCCGTTATTTCCTTGACAAGGTCCGAAGGAAACAGGTGCTTTCCCCAGATGTTGGAGGAAATCAGCCTCCGGGGTTCGTGTTTCACGGTGGCACCGACAAACACGAATTCACGACAGGCTCTACGAGCCTTTATGAAATGGTACAAGTCCTTCATTACCGTCAGTAAGTGGGATTTGGCCAGTACCATGTAGTGATCTGGTACTGCTGTGTCACAGGCCATAACTTCAAGTTGGACTTGATGAGAAAGAGACGCTGCAAGCCTCTCCTTCGTGTCTTGTTCCCGGCGAAGGAGGTGATCGTTGAGCTTAGGGAGGTCTTCATTAAACTGACGTCCGGCAACGTCAGGATCAAGCCTACCCACAACGAAAGTATGTTGGACATCTTTCCATTGTCTCGTGTCAGGGGGCGTTACGATGGAGAAGGGTCTGCACTCCTCCAATGCAGGGCAGGGTTTCCCTTCTTCCGCCGCCTTAAGGCATGCAGCCAAGGCCTTTTCCAAAAATGGAAGAACCGCAGTGTCAGGAGCGACATAAGTAGGATGCTTCTTGCTCAAGGCAGGAAGCTTAGAGCAGGTAAAGCCCCTGCTCTTAAATGCGGAGGCTAACATAGCCTGGGCCTTAGCGAGATCGAACACTATCTCTTCCTTAGGTTCGGTCTCCTCCTTCGAGGCAGGTTCAGAACGAAGCCGGACGTAACAGTCCGGGTAGGCCTCGAAGCTTGGGAAGAATTCCACATCTTCCAACGGGACCGTGCCAATCTTGTCACTAACAAAGATCCTGCCGGTCGCAATAACCATATGCTCTGCATACCTCCACGGGTTGGCATGAGAGCAAGCTGGGAGATCCTTAACCGAAATCTTCTTCGGTTCTCTGGATCCAATCATTGACCTGATGGACTCCTGGTTCTCCTTCAGTCTGTCGTCCATGACAGCTCTAATCAGCCGGATCAGTTCTTGGGTAGACGAAGAGGGATCCGGGGTCGAGGAGGTAGACGGAATGGACACATCCGTCGGTGTAGGAGTAGGCGGAGGGATGGATGGGGGAGGAGCTCCAAGCTCCGATTCGGTGTATTCCACCTTGTCTTCATCCTCTTCGGCTCCTTGAGCCATAAGCGTCTTCTCCGTGTCTTCCGAGACGTCAGAGATCTGTTCATCCTCTTCGGAATCTAGGCGACACTCGTGCATGGACTGAGCCATGACCACATCAGGTTCCACCGTAATTTGGACAGTTGGGATTGCTTCCTTTGGAACCACTGAATCAGGGGAGGCCTTAGGGAACAGCAGGGACCTCAGTTCTTCAGTGGCCAGGTACGGTCCAGTGGCATTCCTCTGAAAACCACGCACCCACTTGCGCAGTTTCTCACGAGCCACGTCTCTAACCTCCGCTGAGGGAGGGTTATGAAAGGCCTCAACTAGGTAGGCCTGGCAGACCGTACAATCCAGTGGATTCCAGAACTTCCAATCCCCTCTCTTGTCTGAGCAAGGGGCGTGAGTCCTGCACGCCGTATGTCCGTAAAACTGGGAGCGTTTCACGGCACAGTATGCGAAATCGCATTTCATCTGCTCCTCCTGTGGAAGAAAGAGAAAATGAGTATGGGGGAGTCATAGGAATGGCTCTTAAATTAAGTTAATATTAATCATTAATTTTAACTTATAAGGTGTGATGCATAGAGAGTGAAACAGTAAAGGAGAACACGCTCCATGCATCTCGCCCGGCTGGTTACCAAAGGCTTGGTCCTGGGATAATCCAAATGACCGAGATCATTGGATTCAGTTTCCTAGGATTCCCATTATATTGGAACTCCATGGAAAGCCAAGGACAAGGTTGGGATCGAATTCATTCGGTTCCCAGATAAGAGCCAGAAGGTCTCATTAAGGGTAACTGCTTCTGGCAACCAGCCGTGCTAAGATGCACATAGCATGCTGGAAATAGAAGAATGCAAAGAGACAGCATGATCACTAATAGGGCAGTACTAGGTACTGATCTTAGAAGCAAAGCAGCTTATCTATTTGCCAGGTAGGGCTATCTTAGTCTTATGATAGCTACAGAGAGGGGGTGCAAGTATTCTTGACGCCTCCGGGGTATCCGGCAAGCCGCCGGCACGCCGGAGCCCGCTCCAGCATAGATTCTGGCATTAGAACAGACAATTTTCAAAAGTCAGTTAGATACCAGGATGGCGGCCGCCGGCACAACGGCGGCACGCCGGCAGGGAGCGGCGGCTCCGGCAGCCGGAGGGATGCCGGATTGGTGACTGGGGTAAGGATGGTACAGGTAGTATCGGGTTGCCGGCAGTATATGCCGGCACTCCGGAGATCGACCGGCAAGCGGACGATTAGATAGGAGTAGGAGAGCCGCCGGTAGTAGCCGGCGGCAGCCGGCAGTCCCTCGGAACACGGGGGGCTGGCGGCAAGGGTAGGGAAGTCACCAAGAGGCAGGTATTGCCGGCATAAGAGGCGGCAAGAGACCAGCACCCAGATAGATAGAGAGACAGGGGGAGGGGGGAAGGACGCAGGAAGTACCTTCAGGGTTCCAGGCATCCCTCCCCCTCCCTGAGGGGGAGTACCCATGATAGAGACAGGCTCTATCATCCATATGCAGGGGTCACTAGGGACCGGGAGCAGGTAGCCCAAGGGAGGACTAGGGAACACCCAAGATGGGGGGGGGGAGACTCCCTTATGCAGAGTTACACTAGGAACTAACCTTATAGGACACTATGAAGGTATATGTACCAGAGCGGACTGCACAAGGAAGCTCGGGTAGCCCTACTCATCCACCCTAAGGAGGAGTTGTAGGACAGGGGACAGATAAGTATAAACTAACCTAAGCATAGGCTAGGCTATACAAGAGATAGGTGGGGAGGGAGAAGAGAGGGGTCTTCCCAGGAAGGGTTTCTGTACCAGAGCGGCCACAAAGGGAAGGGAGGACACTCCCTAACCTAAGATTAGGCTGATCGGCTAAAACGGTGCAAGAGTACAGTTTCAGCAAGGAACAGAGAAACCTTCCTAACCCGACCTAGATCAGGGCTAAAAGTCCTGAACTAGGCAGGGAAGAAGACGTATCGCTATCGCAGGAAAGTCGCAGACTCTCCTAGCCATAGAGGTAGGCTAGCCTAACCTCACTCTCAGACGCAATCCTAAAGGGGGTTCATTCCTTTAGGGAGGACTGAGAGGCGATATAATACTCTATTAGACAATGAATCCCTTTACTCAGAAAAGGGATCAAGGCTAATTAGAGGGAATGCCAAGGCAGGGGATGAAGGAAGCATATAGGGGTCCTAAGGTTAGGTTAGGCTAGTAAGAATCACTGACTAGCCTATCCCCTATATGGTCCCTGAAGGCGAAAATATTTGCATCACTAGTCAAAAGTATTGTATAATAATAATGCCACTATCTTCATAACTTAGTCTAGGATCACTGATAAATCATGCATGAACACTTGTATATAGGCTCCTGGCCTGGGGGCTATAGTAGCCGACTGGTATGAGGTCAATCGATGACCGATAAAAAGCGTCTAAACACGATATAAAAGTTCCTAGCTATGAAGACTAAATAAACTAATGTATTCGATTAGTATATAAGGCCGGAAGCGTTGTTGTGGCTAACTAAATAAGACATGCAAAACAACAACGACGCCATAAAATGGCGGGTCCGGTAGAGGCACAGCTCTGCCACAAAACATCAATTATTTCGCAAAATAATATTTACTTTACGGCCAGAGCTTAATTAAACAATACTGGAACCTTGTACTCAACTTTCCAGAAGAAGGCGAGGCTGAAGGTAACGACATAGCGAAGATGCAAAACGATAAAGTTCACACAAGGGAAAATCCGTCTCAGTAGGGCAGCTACTAAACAAAGGATAAAGACGCTCGTGACGTCATTAGAGCAATGGCGTCCGTTTGTTTACGTCTCGAGTATCAGTAGTAGCCACGAGTGAGATTAGCTGTGGAACGGCTCCCAGCTATTCTCAGCCCTTACACACCGAAGCGTTAACTCTGTTCGGGGTGGAGATAGCTATGTGGCACGACCAGACATGCGTGTCCCCTGTTGTATTACGATGTCTTAAAGGGAAACCTTTGAGATACTCGCTCCAGAAGTTAGAATTCTGTGATAACCTGTGGTTAAATTCTCTGGGAATATCTTAGTAGTCTTATACCCAAGGAAGCTACCAAACAGGAACCTTCCATCAGGACGCCATGGCTTGAGCCCAAAAATACCAATAAATTGACACAGGTGAAAGAGACGCAAGGTTCTCAAGAACAAGTTTATTGACAGATAATAAACAGACAGGTTAACAACAAATATATATATTTATATAAAAGAGGATAACCCAAAACTTTAAGCATAAGTATGATAGTAAACAGAACTTGTTTATCTGAAAGAAAAACCATTAAACACCACTTTAATAAGATACCAAGGTATCAAGTCATAAAAGTCTGTATTACAAATCAATCACATTAGCGTTAGAAACGCTTGGCACACATGTCTGAACTTATGCTAGGTTCACCTTTGAAAGAAGGAACAGTCTATATGGGCACTTGGTGCCCTCATTTAGTTTGTAGTACAGTATGTACCTACACACTCACCCTGGACTTAATCGTCCCAATTAAGACCACTGTTCCTCGCAGAGTTAAACAGTAGGGTTAACTACACGACCCACTGCTACCACAGATCTCTTAAGTTCCTCTACTTGCTTCGCATAGTGGCGAAAGAACACCCTGGAAGACTTCCAGCCCGTGTATGAACGGAGATGTTCAAAATCCATACAATTAAAGAAATTTAGGGATGAGGCAACTTTCCTCGGATCGTGACCTGCGGGTGTACTGTCAGGATCCGCTCTGCGAATAAAATATGTGATTTTCGCTCTGAGTTGATTCAGAGATAAATTTGAGCCTGATGTTTCTCCCCTGAATAGTTGACCACCCTTGAAGTCTGAAGTTCTACGAAGATAGACCTTTAGGCATTCTACTGGACATAGAAATGCATCTTCTTTCAGAGGGCAGATTCTCCAGGGACCCCACCTGTTGGTGGGTAACTCATTCTTGGCGAGAAACGTAGGATCCGGAAACAGGTTCAGCTCCCCCCCATCCAGGAACTGAACACGACCTGCCTCTCTCGAGAGGGCTACGATCTCACTAACCCTGGCCCCGGACGCGAGTGCAAATAGGAAAATAACTTTTTGCGTCAAATCCTTTAACGCACATTCTTCATTGCTCAACAGGGAGGCGAAATGAAGAACTTTGTCTAAAGACCATGAGATGGGCTTTGGAGGTGCTGAAGGTCTGAGCCTAGCACAGGCTTTCGGAACTTTATTAAAGATCTCGTTACCTAGGTCGATCTGGAAGGCAAATAAAATGGGTCTCATCAAAGCAGATTTACACACTGAAATCGTGTTAGCTGCCAACCCTTGGCCATGGAGGTGGATGAAGAAAGATAAGCAGAAGTCTGTTGAGATCTCCTGCGGATTCTTTGCCTTTACAAAGGCCACCCATTTTCTCCAAGATGACTCATATTGCCTTCTAGTCGATTTGCACTTATATTCCTCTAGGAAGTCTATGCTGGCTTTCGAAATCCCGAAACGCTTTCTCACCACAAGGGCGAGAAAATCATGAGCTGCAGGGTCCGGGTTTTCTGTAATGAAGCGCAGACAGTCAACTTCTGGACTCGCTGGGTCAGAACTGGATGTGGTAGCGGCACGAACTTCATCTGTAGTTCCAACGCCAAGGGGAACCACATACTGTTCGGCCACTTGTGGGCCACTATTGCCGCTACCCCCCTTGAAGGATCTCAGTTTGTTGAGGACCCTCAACAGAAGGTTGTGAGGAGGGAACAGATAAATCCTGGACCATCTGTTCCAGTCGAGGGACATTGCGTCCACTGCTTCCGCTAAGGGGTCCTCGTACGGGGACACGTACAGGGGCAACTTCTTGTTGTCTTTCGTCGCAAAGAGGTCTATTTGCAGTTCTGGGACTTGATTCAGAATGAAGGAAAATGATCCTGCGTCTAAGGACCATTCCGACTCTATCGGTGTGAACCTGGATAGAGCGTCCGCTGTCACATTGCGGACTCCTTGAAGGTGAACTGCCGACAGGTACCACTTCTTCTTTTCCGCCAATCGGAAAATGGCTAGCATCACTTGGTTGAGAGGTGGTGACCTCGACCCTTGTCGATTCAAGCATCTCACAACCACCTTGCTGTCCGTCACCAATCTTATGTGGATCGAGTGACGCGGGGAGACTTTCTTTAAGGTAAGGAGCACTGCCATAGCTTCTAGAAAGTTTATATGAAAGGTCCTGAATAGCTTGGACCAAGTCCCCTGGACTTTTTTCCGATGAGAGTGACCTCCCCATCCCTCCTTTGAGGCGTCTGAGTGAATCGTCATCGACGGGGGAGGTGGCTGAAGAAGAACCGACTTCTTTAGATGTCTGGCTTGGGACCAAGGTCTGAGAAGAGTACGTAGCCGAGGCGGCACTGGTCTTCTCAGGTCTCTTCGCGCGTTTGATGCATACCTTCTCCAAACTCCGGTTGCATCCTTTAGCTGTGCTCTTAGCACTGGGTCTGTCACTGAAGCAAACTGGAGAGAGCCTAGTACCCTCTCCTGTTCGCGTCTTGATATCCTTTCGGAATCTAGAAGTCTCTTGACAGAGCCCGCTATCTCCTTCCTTTTCTTCGTCGGGATGGAGAAACTGTGTGACAAAAGGTCCCAGTGGATTCCCAGCCACTGGAACTTTTGGGATGGAGAAAGTCGAGACTTTTTTCTGTTGATCTTGAAGCCTAGGTACTCTAGGAACTGGATCACCTGACTGGAAGCTTGCAAGCATTCGGTCTCGGATGCTGCCCACACCAGCCAGTCGTCCAGGTAGGCTACTACCTGAATTCCCTTTAGGCGTAATTGTTTGAGAGCTGCGCTCGCAAGCTTCGTGAAAATCCTTGGGGCTATGTTTAGCCCGAATGGCATGGCTCTGAAGGCGTACAGTCTCCGTTGTAGCCTGAACCCTAGGTAGGGGGAGAGTCGACGGCTGATTGGAATGTGCCAATAGGCGTCTGACAAGTCTATAGAGACTGAGTATGCCCTCTTGGGCAGTAAGGTCCTTATGTGTTGCAGTGTTAGAATCTTGAATTTGCAATTCACTATGAACTTGTTGAGTGGCGACAAGTCCAGAATGACTCTGAGCTTTTCCGAGTCTTTCTTGGGAACACAAAACAGCCTCCCTTGGAATTTGATGGACTTCACCTTTCGGATCACGTTTTTCTCCAACAGTTCTTGAACGTACTCCTCCAAAACGGGGGTGGAGTGTTGGAAAAACCGAAGGCACGGGGGTGGAGTGCTGTACCAGCTCCAACCCAGTCCATTCTTGAGTAGGCTTTGGGCCCAGGGATCGAAGGTCCAGCGATCCCAAAATTTCATCTCCCTCCTACCGGTATCGTTTCACTTGGACTGCCGTCCTGAGGTCTTGCCTCCCTGACCACGACCACCTCTGAATCCCCTTCCCCTTGAGGGGCGCCTAGACGAGCCTCTGGCTGCTCCTCTAGGTTTTGCACGAAAGGAAGAAGACTGTCCTTCGAACGTTGGGGTGAATGTGGTTGACTGACCTGGCACAGCCTGGGGTACCCACTGAAAAGTAGTCGGGGTTTGAGCCACCATCTGGGGCACTGGAGGCAAAGGCAATTGCAGTTGCTGTTGCTGTCTATAAGGCTTGGCTGGCCGAGACGGTAGCCTAGTCCTCATATTCTTCCTCTTTGGTTGAGGACCCTCATCCGGGGAAGATTTTCTTTTGATAGCCAGGCCCCACTTCTGGAGAAGGTTTCTATTCTCCACGGCGGCCTTATCAACAACCTCTTTGACCACATCGGTAGGGAAAAGGTCTTTTCCCCAAATGTTGGAGGAGATTAACTTCCTTGGCTCGTGTCTCACCGAAGCCCCGGTGAACACGAACTCCCTGCAAGCTCTCCTTGCTTTGACGAAGCCATAAAGGTCCTTCGTCACTGTGGCTAGGTGAGACTTAGCCACTACCATGAACATTTCATGGACCTTAGGGTCACTTGCCATCGTCTCAAGAGTAGTCTGATGAGACATTGAGGCAGCCAGTCTTTCTTTTGTCTCGAACTCTCTTCGTAAAAGAGATTCGGACAGCTTGGGGAGGTCCTCGCCGAATTGCCGTCCGGCAATATCAGCCTCCAACTTTCCCACTGAGAATGTCAGATGGACATCCTTCCAGTCTTTGTGGTCCATAGGCAGAGCCAGCGACAAGGGTTTACACTCCTCCAGGGAGGGGCAAGGCTTGCCGGCCTCGACTGCCTTTAGGACAGCCGCAAACCCTTTCTGTAAAAAGGGGAAGGCTCTATCAGGAGAGGACACAAAAGAAGGGAGCTTCTTGCTCAATGCAGCTACCTTCGAATTAGAGAAGCCCCTCTCTTTCATCGAGGATGAAAGTAGGGCTTGAGCCTTAGCGTGGTCCATAATAATGACCTCCTTCGGCTCTGTCTCCTCCCTTGAAGCTGGTTCTTTTCTCAGCCGGACATAGCAGTCCGGATATGATGCCTTGCTGGGCCAGAATTCTACCTCTCTAGGATGCCTTGCTGGGCCAGAATTCTACCTCTCTAGGATGCCTTGCTGGGCCAGAATTCTACCTCTCTAGGATGCCTTGCTGGGCCAGAATTCTACCTCTCTAGGATGCCTTGCTGGGCCAGAATTCTACCTCTCTAGGATGCCTTGCTGGGCCAGAATTCTACCTCCTCTAGGGGAACTGAACCCAGCTTATCCGAGATGACGATCTTTCCAGTCGTCATCGGCATGTGCTCAGCATACCTCCATGGGTTAGCATCTGAGCATATGGGAAGGTCTTTCACATTGAGCCTTTTCTGGGGCCCATGTGATTCTGCCAGGGACTGCATGCGCAGTTCCATTGCAGCCGCCTTCTCCTGATTCTCCTTCTGCATTTGTTGGATCATTCCAACAATCGAAGAGAGGGCCTGTCCCAGTTCTACTGGGAGACCAGCCGATGTTGAGGGGATAGGCTCCGGCATCTGAACCGGAGTAGCCGACACCTCGTCGACCTCATCCTCTGCGACATCCGGGGTTTGAACTTGATCCTGACCTTCTGCCAGGAGGTCTTCTTCCAAACGTTCGTCCAGGTCAGACATCCTGTCATCCAACTGGATGTCTTGCATCGCGACTGCGACTTCCACGTCCACCTGGACTTGATCTTGAGGGATCTCCTCTTGAGGCTGGGGAATCACTGCCTCAGCTGATGCCTGGGGAAAAAGATACGCCCTCATCTTCTCACTTGGAAGATAAGGGCCAGAGGTGTTCTTCTTGAAGCCCCTTACCCAAGTACGAAGCTTTTCCCTTGCTATATCCCTTGATTCCGCCGTTCTAGGGGAATCAAAAGCCTCAGTAATCAGGTTAGTGCATACAGTACATACCTGAGGGTCCCAATACTGGAGATCATCCTTGGAGACAGCGCATGCTGCGTGTCTCCTACAACACTCATGTCCACAGAGGTTCTTGCTGCGGACATTGCAGAAAACATTTCCGCACTTCGGAGGGTCCTCCTGTAAAGAGAAGAAATTTCCATGAGTATCAAGTGAACTATGTATCACTGGATATGCATAGTATAGCATAACAATTCATAAACGAAAGACACACACTTGTGTTTCCCTCACAACCCATTGTTGCAGCCTTCCAGATAATAAAATCAAAATGGTTTATCTCTTCTAGAGTAACCAATGCAAGGTTTCCAGAGGAAACAGGTGGAGCTCACACCTAGGCAATGATTTTAAAATCCTGGATAATAGACAGGGAAGAACTCTACCTCCTATCTGAGGGCAACAGCAAAGGGCTGTCCAAGAAAACACAATAGTGTTAGAAGATACAGTGCTGTACCTAAACCTTTACTATAGTTTTCTTCTTACTGTATATGCTATACAGAAGAATACTAGTACAGTATAGGAGGATGTGTGCCGGCCTGCCTTTGCCGGCCGGCACACACTACAACTAGCTTTAAAGTATACTACTTAACAGCTATAGGGCGGCAGCACTCTGGTTCAAATGCCTGTGCCGGTCGGCAGCAGCTGCCGGCCGGTAACAGCCAGTGTTGGCCGGCAATGACTGCCAGCCAGCAACTACACAAGGTAGTACCCAGCTGCCGGCCACACTCTTGGTGACCGGCAGACAAGGACTGACATAAGCCGGCCGGCAAAGGTACAAGACCGATGCCAGCCGGCAGCAAAAGAACCAGAAGACTACACCTGCCCGGCTGCCGGCCTTATAGGCCGGCAGCCGGCCTC
>NC_090735.1:77311525-77317157 GCF_036898095.1 Palaemon carinicauda | reverse complement strand
ATGCTCAATTATACCAATAAATTGACACAGGTGAAAGAGACGCAAGGTTCTCAAGAACAAGTTTATTGACAGATAATAAACAGACAGGTTAACAACAAATATATATATTTATATAAAAGAGGGTAACCCAAAACTTTAAGCATAAGTATGATAGTAAACAGAACTTGTTTATCTGAAAGAAAAACCATTAAACACCACTTTAATGAGATACCAAGGTATCAAGTCATAAAAAATCTGTATTACAAATCAATCACATTAGCGTTAGAAACGCTTGGCACACATGTCTGAACTTATGCAAGGTTCACCTTTGAAAGAAGGAACAGTCTATATGGGCACTTGGTGCCCTTATTTAGTTTGTAGTACAGTATGTACCTACACACTCACCCTGGACTTAATCGTCCCAATTAAGACCACTGTTCCTCGCAGAGTTAAACAGTAGGGTTAACTACACGACCCACTGCTACCACAGATCTCTTAAGTTCCTCTACTTGCTTCGCATAGTGGCGAAAGAACACCCTGGAAGACTTCCAGCCCGTGTATGAACGGAGATGTTCAAAATCCATACAATTAAAGAAATTTAGGGATGAGGCAACTTTCCTCGGATCGTGACCTGCGGGTGTACTGTCAGGATCCGCTCTGCGAATAAAATATGTCATTTTCGCTCTGAGTTGATTCAGAGATAAATTTGAGCCTGATGTTTCTCCCCTGAATAGTTGACTACCCTTGAAGTCTGAAGTTCTACGAAGATAGACCTTTAGGCATTCTACTGGACATAGAGATGCATCTTCTTTCAGAGGGCAGATTCTCCAGGGACCCCACCTGTTGGTGGGTAACTCGTTCTTGGCGAGAAACGTAGGATCCGGAAACAGGTTCAGCTCCCCCCCATCCAGGAACTGAACACGACCTGCCTCTCTCGAGAGGGCTACGATCTCACTAACCCTGGCCCCGGACGCGAGTGCAAATAGGAAAATAACTTTTTTGCGTCAAATCCTTTAACGCACATTCTTCATTGCTCAACAAGGAGGCGAAATGAAGAACTTTGTCTAAAGACCATGAGATGGGCTTTGGAGGTGCTGAAGGTCTGAGCCTAGCGCAGGCTTTCGGAACTTTATTAAAGATCTCGTTACCTAGGTCGATCTGGAAGGCAAATAAAAATGGGTCTCATCAAAGCCGATTTACACACTGAAATCGTGTTAGCTGCCAATCCTTGGCCATGGAGGTGGATGAAGAAAGATAAGCAGAAATCTGTTGAGATCTCCTGCGGATTCTTTGCCTTTACAAAGGCCACCCATTTTCTCCAAGATGACTCATATTGCCTTCTAGTCAATTTGCACTTGTATTCCTCTAGGAAGTCTATGCTGGCTTTCGAAAGCCCGAAGCGCTTTCTCACCGCTAGGGCGAGAAAATCATGAGCTGCAGGGTCTGGGTTTTCTGTAATGAAGCGCAGACAGTCGACTTCTGGACTCGCTGGGTCAGAACTGGATGTGGTAGCGGCACGAACTTCATCTGTAGTTCCAACGCCAAGGGGAACCACATACTGTTCGCCCACTTGTGGGCCACTATTGCCGCTACCCCCCTTGAAGGATCTCAGTTTGTTGAGGACCCTCAACAGAAGGTTGTGAGGAGGGAACAGATAAATCCTGGACCATCTGTTCCAGTCGAGGGACATTGCGTCCACTGCTTCCGCTAAGGGGTCCTCGTACGGGGACACGTACAGGGGCAACTTCTTGTTGTCTTTCGTCGCAAAGAGGTCTATTTGCAGTTCTGGGACTTGATTCAGAATGAAGGAAAATGATCCTGCGTCTAAGGACCATTCCGACTCTATCGGTGTGAACCTGGATAGAGCGTCCGCTGTCACATTGCGGACTCCTTGAAGGTGAACTGCCGACAGGTACCACTTCTTCTTTTCCGCCAATCGGAAAATGGCTAACATCACTTGGTTGAGAGGTGGTGACCTCGACCCTTGTCGATTCAAGCATCTCACAACCACCTCGCTGTCTGTCACCAATCTTATGTGGATCGAGTGACGCGGGGAGACTTTCTTTAAGGTAAGGAGCACTGCCATAGCTTCTAGAAAGTTTATATGAAAGGTCCTGAATAGCTTGGACCAAGTCCCCTGGACTTTTTTCCGATGAGAGTGACCTCCCCATCCCTCCTTTGAGGCGTCTGAGTGAATCGTCATCGACGGGGGAGGTGGCTGAAGAAGAACCGACTTCTTTAGATGTCTGGCTTGGGACCAAGGTCTGAGAAGAGTACGTAGCCGAGGCGGCACTGGTCTTCTCAGGTCTCTTCGCGCGTTTGATGCATACCTTCTCCAAACTCCGGTTGCATCCTTTAGCTGTGCTCTTAGCACTGGGTCTGTCACTGAAGCAAACTATCTCCTTCCTTTTCTTCATTGGGATGGAGAAACTGTGTGACAAAAGGTCCCAGTGGATTCCCAGCCACTGGAACTTTTGGGATGGAGAAAGTCGAGACTTTTTCTTGTTGATCTTGAAGCCTAGGTACTCTAGGAACTGGATCACCTGACTGGAAGCTTGCAAGCATTCGGTCTCGGATGCTGCCCCACACCAGCCAGTCGTCCAGGTAGGCTACTACCTGAATTCCCTTTAGGCGTAATTGTTTGAGAGCTGCGCTCGCAAGCTTCGTGAAAATCCTTGGGGCTATGTTTAGCCCGAATGGCATGGCTCTGAAGGCGTACAGTTTCCGTTGTAGCCTGAACCCTAGGTAGGGGGAGAGTCGACGGCTGATTGGAATGTGCCAATAGGCGTCTGACAAGTCTATAGAGACTGAGTATGCCCTCTTGGGCAGTAAGGTCCTTATGTGTTGCAGTGTTAGCATCTTGAATTTGCAATTCACTATGAACTTGTTGAGTGGTGACAAGTCCAGAATGACTCTGAGCTTTTCCGAGTCTTTCTTGGGAACACAAAACAGCCTCCCTTGGAATTAGATGGACTTCACCTTTCGGATCACATTTTTCTCCAACAGTTCTTGAACGTACTCCTCCAAAATGGGGGTGGAGTGTTGGAAAAACCGAAGGCATGGGGGTGGAGTGCTGTACCAGCTCCAACCCAGTCCATTCTTGAGTAGGCTTTGGGCCCAGGGATCGAAGGTCCAGCGATCCCAAAATTTCATCAGTCTCCCTCCTACCGGTATCATTTCACTTGGACTGCCGTCCTGAGGTCTTGCCTCCCTGACCACGACCACCTCTGAATCCCCTTCCCCTTGAGGGGCGCCTAGACGAGCCTCTGGCTGCTCCTCTAGGTTTTGCACGAAAGGAAGAAGACTGTCCTTCGAACGTTGGGGCGAATGTGGTTGACTGACCTGGCACAGCCTGAGGTACCCACTGAAAGGCAGTCGGGGTTTGTGCCACCATCTGGGGGCACTGGGAGGCAAAGGCAATTGCAGTTGCTGTTGCTGTCTATAAGGCTTGGCTGGCCGAAATGGTAGCCTAGTCTTCATATTCTTCCTCTTTGGTTGAGGACCCTCATCCGGGGAAGATTTTCTTTTGATAGCCAGGCCCCACTTCTGGAGAAGATTTCTATTCTCCACGGCGGCCTTATCAACAACCTCTTTGACCACATCGGTAGGGAAAAGGTCTTTTCCCCAAATGTTGGAGGAGATTAACTTCCTTGGCTCGTGTCTCACCGAAGCCCCGGTGAACACGAACTCCCTGCAAGCTCTCCTTGCCTTGACGAAGCTATAAAGGTCCTTCGTCACTGTGGCTAAGTGAGACTTAGCCACTACCATGAACATTTCATGGACCCTTGGGGTCACTTGCCATCGTCTCGAGAGTAGTCTGATGAGACATTGAGGCAGCCAGTCTTTCTTTTGTCTCGAACTCTCTTCGTAAAAGAGATTCGGACAGCTTGGGGAGGTCCTCGCCGAATTGCCGTCCGGCAATATCAGCCTCCAACTTTCCCACTGAGAATGTCAGATGGACATCCTTCCAGTCTTTGTGGTCCATAGGTAGAGCCAGCGACAAGGGTTTACACTCCTCCAGGGAGGGGCAAGGCTTGCCGGCCTCGACTGCCTTTAGGACAGCCGCAAACCCTTTCTGTAAAAAGGGGAAGGCTCTATCAGGAGAGGACACAAACGAAGGGAGCTTCTTGCTCAATGCAGCTACCTTCGAATTCGAGAAGCCCCTCTCTTTCATCGAGGATGAAAGTAGGGCTTCAGCCTTAGCGTGGGTCCATAACAATGACCTCCTTCGGCTCTGTCTCCTCCCTTGAAGCTGGTTCTTTTCTCAGCCGGACATAGCAGTCCGGATATGATGCCTTGCTGGGCCAGAATTCTACCTCCTCTAGGGGAACTGAACCCAGCTTATCCGAGATGACGATCTTTCCAGTCGTCATCGGCATGTGCTCAGCATACCTCCATGGGTTAGCATCTGAGCATATGGGAAGGTCTTTCACATTGAGCCTTTTCCGGGGCCCATGTGATTCTGCCAGGGACTGCATACGCAGTTCCATTGCAGCCGCCTTCTCCTGATTCTCCTTCTGCATTTGTTGGATCATTCCAACAATCGAAGAGAGGGCCTGTCCCAGTTCTACTGGGAGGCCAGCCGATGTTGAGGGGATAGGCTCCGGCATCTGAACCGGAGTAGCCGACACCTCGTCGACCTCATCCTCTACGACATCCGGGGTTTGAACTTGATCCTGACCTTCTGCCAGGAGGTCTTCTTCCAAACGTTCGTCCAGGTCAGACATCCTGTCACATAACTGGATGTCTTGCATCGCATCTGCAACTTCCTCGTCCACCTGGACTTGATCTTGAAGGATCTCCTCTTGAGGCTGGGGAATCACTGCCTCAGCTGATGCCTGGGGAAAAAGATACGCCCTCATCTTCTCACTTGGAAGATAAGGGCCAGAGGTGTTCTTCTTGAAGCCCCTTACCCAAGTACGAAGCTTTTCCCTAGCTATATCCCTTGATTCCGCCGTTCTAGGGGAATCAAAAGCCTCAGTAATCAGGTTAGTGCATACAGTACATACCTGAGGGGTCCCAATACTGGAGATCATCCTTGGAGACAGCGCATGCTGCGTGTCTCCTACAACACTCATGTCCGCAGAGGTTCTTGCTGCGGACATTGCAGAAAACATTTCCGCACTTCGGAGGGTCCTCCTGTAAAGAGAAGAAATTTCCATGAGTATCAAGTGAACTATGTATCACTGGATATGCAATAGTATAGCATAACAATTCATAAATGAAAGACACACACTTGTGTTTCCCTCACAACCCATTGTTGCAGCCTTCCAGATAATAAAATCAAAATGGTTTATCTCTACTAGAGTAACCAATGCAAGGTTTCCAGAGGAAACAGGTGGAGCTCACACCTAGGCAATGATTTTAAAAATCCTGGATAATAGACGGGGAAGAACTCTGCTTCCTGTCTGAGGGCAACAGCAAAGGGCTGTGTAAGAAAACACAATAGTGTTAGAAGATACAGTGCTGTACCTAAACTTTTACTATAGTTTTCTTCTTACTGTATATGCTATACAGAAGAATACTAGTACAGTATAGGAGGATGTGTGCCGGCCTGCCTTTGCCAGCCGGCACACACCACAATTAGCTTTAAAGTATACTACTTAACAGCTATAGGGCGGCAGCCCTCTGGTTCAAATGCCTGTGCCGGCGG
>NC_090735.1:77301525-77306525 GCF_036898095.1 Palaemon carinicauda | reverse complement strand
GTTGGTTGCGACACCGCACGACCACTCCTAGATCAACTGGTGCATTTGCTTATAGACTGTGGAGTAGAGAAGTTACTGTAGTTTGTGATGGACATGCCTAACTGCTGAAGATAGATGATGGCCACATGATCATCAAAACAGAGTTGCCTTTACTGCAGCTGTCCATAGAGGAAACATATTCAAGGTATTGAGTATTGATCTTTGGTACTTATAGATACTTTCATTTATGTTAAATATGCATACTTTAATAACTGCTCAGCATAAGGAAAGCACATCTTTAACTGTATGCATGGTAAGAGGCTTGACTACTGCATGGTTAGAGTCAAGAACTGGGACAGTATTGTTTTCTTCCCGCTGTTGTTCTATGCTTTGAAGATGGAAGATGTCAGTATTTTGTTTGATACTGGCACAGGAAACAACAGACATCTTATTGAGAAAGTCTTTCAAGATTTTCGGTGATCAATCTATTCTGAAGAAGTGTTTTAATTCTTTCATTCTACCTTGTTTTGAGTATTGTTCTCCTGTCTGGTCTTCAGCTGCTGATTCTCATCTTAATTTGTTGGACAGAAACTTACGGTCTATTAAATTTCTTATTCCTGATCTAGATATTAATCTCTGGCACCGTCGTTCAATTAGTTCATTATGTATGTTGCATAAGATTTTTCACAACTCTGACCATCCTTTACATTCAGATCTCCCTGGACAATTCTATCCTGTTCGTAATACTAGGCAGGCAGTTAATTCTAATAGCCAGGTCTTCTCCATCACGAGGCTCAATACTACGCAGTACTCTAGAAGTTTTATTCCAGCTGTGACCAAGTTGTGGAATGATCTTCCTAATCGAGTGGTTGAATCAGTAGAACTTCAAAAGTTCAAAGTTGGAGCAAATGCTTTTTTGTTGACCAGGCGGACATAGTCTTTTTATAGTTTATTTATGACATATTTGTTTTTGATGTTGTTGATAGTTTATTATATGACATGTCTGTTTTGACGTTGTTTCTTATTTTAGAATGATTTATTGTTAATTTGTTCTCTTCATTTATTTATTTCCTTATTTCCTTTCCTCACTGGGCTATTTTTCCCTGTTGGAGCCCCTGGGCTTATAGCATCTTGCTTTTCCAACTAGGGTTGTAGCTTGGATAGTAATAATAATAATAATAATGAATGTATCTGAACTGGTTAGGGGCATGTCTGACATACATAAAGATACATTGTTGTTACTACATACATTTACAGGGTGTAATTCAACCAGCAGTTTCAAGGGGACTGGAAAGTTGAACCGTCTAAGAGTCCTTCAGATGAGGGTTTACTTTGAAGCTTCCATTTCCAGATTAGGTGACTCCTGGGATGTGTCATCGGATTTGGTTGATAAACTGGATGCTTTCAACTGTGATCTCTATGGTAGACCAAGCATCAATCATGCTGTTGAACTTCACTACCTGCAGCTGAATAAGTATGGCTGTGAAGATTTCAATCAACAACGGAACATGGAAATTATCACGGTAGCACCATGCTGCAAAAGTCTGGAGCAATATATAAGGAGTATTAATGACCAGGTGGCTATCTGGAAGTGAGTACATGTTTCAAAGCCTGATGTTCCTGTTGCCAATTAGAGTCAGAGTTGGACTCTTGTTGATGGGAAGCTGAAGCCATTGCAGTGAGATAGCAGCCTCATGACAACATTGATGATGATGAGGAGGAGTACGTTGATAAGGAGGGGAACAATGATGACGAGGAAAAAATGATGATGATTATGATGATATGATGAGGATGAGGAAGATAATGCTGTCTTACAATACTATTATAGTGACTTAATGTGTGTTAAATTGGTGCATTAGTTTTTGTAACTGAAACCTCAAATTCCTTAAAAATGTTCAACTTGATTATGAAAAATGGCATGTTGCATGCCAGTTTATACACTGTAATGACTCATATTTGCATAATAGACATGTTAAGGCTTTAAATAAATCACTTTCGTTCTGCCATAGGGTTGATGAATGGGGGCTCCTATTGGCTGGTGGCCTTTGTAAGTGATGGAGCTGGGATCACAGAGTTAAGGACAAGATCAGCCATCTTGTGTTCCACGGCCAAGTTCTGCATTTTCTTGCGTGTAATGCATAGAGACAATACACTGCAGAGAGTCCTATTCCAATAGATAACCAAGTACATTTTTTGTAGGGCCACCAGGACCAGATTTTTCCCAGCAAGAAAAAAAGACATTGGTAAATATTGTTAATGATCAATGATGTTTTTTTACCTCATTTTGGAAACATACCTGGGTGCTTCATGTATTGAGAGTTTATGGGTGTCTGAATTCATCCTTCAAAGCACAGAACACCAGTCTCTGGGTAAATGACAGCAGATATCTTAGCTCCAAAGATATCTGTTATTTTGCGCAAGTTAGCAAGAAAAGTAGCTTTTAGTATTTGTTGGAGAATTGGTAATCTTAATCCACTTTTTAAATATATTTGTGGTAGCTCAACTATAACTGATTACCGCCCAATTTCAATAACTCCCATATCACCTAAAGATTTTGAACGTCTTTTGGCAAAACATCTTAATAGGTTTCCTGCAGATAATCATCTGTTCCCTGGTTTGCTATTTGGTTTTCATAAAGGGCTTGGAGCATGTGATGCCCTTCTTACAATCTTCAATGCTATACAGAAATCCCGTGATTGTGGTTAGGAAGTTCGTATGATTGGCCTAGACTTTAGTGCTGCCTTTGTCCGTGTTAATCATGAGGCCTGTGTTTTCAAACTCAAACAGTTGGGAGTGGGTGAGTCGTTTCATAGCAACATTATTGGATTTATAAGTAATAGATCTCAAAGAGTTGTTGTTGATGGTCACCATAGTGAGTATAGGAATGTGATATCTGGTATTCCTCAAGGTAGTGTGCTTGGCCCATTATTTTTCATTCTATATACAAATGCCATGTGGTTTGGTCTAGAAAACAAGCTTGTTGCATCAATTCCATGTCCTGAATGTAGATCTGGGATTGCCGAATCCATTAATAGAGATCTAGATAAAATTTGAATCCTATCAAAACTCACATGTAGACAGGTCGGGTGTCTCTTTTGACATTTACTCTAAAGTTTTCTCTTGGTACATCTCTTTACAGTATTATCATAGCCAAGGCAGCTAAAGTAAAGCTCTTTGTTCATCAGTAGGCCTATTTTGTCTTTTATTGTCTCTTTGCAAATTCAGAACAGTCACCTAGATCATGAGAGCCTGTATTCATGGAACAATTCGTTTAGTCTGTTTTATTACTGTCATTGGTAAATGTGCTGGTTTGATATGGCTATCTGATTGCATGATTAGGGCAAAAGAACTGGCATTCTGTTCCTTTGAGGATTGTTAAGACTGCTCTGCTTTCATTTTGTGGTTTTTAGTTCTTATTGCTCTTCTGCTGAAAGGATTGTTTGCTGATTCTTCAACATTCTTTAAAAACTTCTTAGTTTGGATTAAAGTAGATGTGTCGCACATTTCATTCGATGTAGGTGGGCAGCTTGCAAGTGATGGCTTTCCTGTTGGAATTATGGTTGAGAACATCTATATATGGAAGACTTTGCATGGTAAGCAACTACTTTAATCCTTTATGATCATCGTTTTTTATCTCTGCCCACTTAAGGAGCTTCTCAACAGATGTTGTTTTAACTTTGTATGGATCTCCATATTCCTCCTGTAACAGATTCATAGCTTTATTGCATCCATCAGATTCTTCCATGAGAGTACGGGCTTTTATTAGACCTTTAGGATCCCTTTTAACATACTGGCCCAAGTGATGATGTCTGCCAGCATCACTTAATGTGTTGAAAGCTTTGATGAACAATGCAAATGTTGGTGGAGAAAGCAACAGAGAGTTGATTATTTAACATTGGAAATGTACAAACATCTCCCGCTGTTTTTGTTGCAGAGCTATGATTTGTTCCAGAATATGTGAATCCATACAATCATAAATTGTATGGGAAATCAGGTGTGACTATTGTTGTCACTATGGCTTAGTTGTGGGTCAAAAGATAGGGATGAATTTCTCACTGGAAGATTATTCTTATGAATAGAGCTCTGATTTAGGGATGGAGCAAATTTGGTTAAGATAATCCCTGAAGAGTGGTCATTTTAGATGGTGATAGCTTCTGGTGGATCTCAACTGACTTGGTTCATGCTATCTAGTCGAGGTGCTCTGCAATTTTTATAATTGAAAGCTGAAGCAGATTATCCACATGTTGGGATTTACTGGATAAATTTTGTTATATACCAAATTTTGCTTCCTTATCATTAATTCTCCAGCTAGAATATTCTCTCGTTCAATAACATGAGCCAACTCAATGTCTAGCTTTATCATAACTCAGGCTCTTTTGCTCTTTTGTTTTATCTCTCCAGTACAAGCTTAAGCTGCTCCATGTGTCCTCTTTAACTGACTTCTTCTTGCTCAAGTTGGGCTTTTCTTATAACTTCTTGCTCAAGTTGTGCCTTCCTCCTTGTTTCTCCTTGCTCGATTTTGGCCTACTTAGTAACTTCTTGCTCAAGTTGGACATTATTGCAACTTCTTTCTCAAGTTGGATCTTCATATCAACTTCTGTCTCAAGTGGAATTCAATTACGTCATAAATTTTAGAAGCTATACTGGCCATCCGCTTTTGGATCTATAATTCTTTAAACTGTATTTTTTGGCATTAAGATGAGATCCCATTGATATGTCATAGCTATTTGATGATCAATTGCTGTCTAGAGAATAATGGTTGCTCTGGGATATGATAGACTTTCTCTCTAACTGTTTCAGTATGTCATCCTATGCATCTTTGACCCATGTAGTTGTCTTTTAAATAAAATTTTCAATGTCTTGGGCATCCATATAAAGATATCGTATTCTAAAGTATTTGTCAAACCGCTCTATATAATTTTCAAAGGCTTCTTTAACAATGTCTAAAGTGTCTGTGATTCTTTGGAATACCTTGATTTGATTTCTTTCTTTATAACTGCTTCAGCAGCGGCTGCTTAGGC
>NC_090735.1:77274025-77294025 GCF_036898095.1 Palaemon carinicauda | reverse complement strand
CACCCTGCGTCTTAACACTAACAAAAATTTGTATAGGAAAGTTTGAAAACCCTCAAACACCCAACTAATCACTTACAAATACTCACTCAACAGACATAAAATATAAACCACCGATTATCATTCATTTGCAAAAAAAAAAAAAATATTTTCATATTATGCTTCGTTTATTATAGTGCAATAGCAAGTTATTTGTTTTGGTAATCAGCTGATGACTCGCTAACTTCCTTCTACAAGCAAACAACTGTGTAGTGGTCTCCTAGCAGACGAAGCTATTACAGTACATACTAGTTGTTAACGCAGTATATATCTATTTTCTCATATTTTTTTTTTTTATATTTTGTAATAAAGCAATATTTTGATAATGACTTTGTTGCCTGAGTTCCGAAATAATACAAACAAACAGTTGCTGAATACGACCTTGGAAAAAAAAACATTTCTGTTAGTTGAGTGCAGTGTTACCAAGTTAGCATAAACTAGAGCTAGAGTCACATACAGTAGCAAAAGCAGTCCACCTAGAGGAATTTCTAGACTTCTTAGATCACTAGTTAAGTTTGTGAGAAAATGTGTAGGCTATATGATAAATTTGGAAAATATTACTAGAATTTTACTTCTTTACCAAAATTTTATTAACATTTAGCAACATTGCTTTTATGTAAACAACACTTGGAACACTAAACAGATAGTTGTTGAGGCAACTACGACTGATTTCAGTGGTTTCTTCTATTAATATGTAAATAAATTGGGATAACTGGAGTACAACTAAGTAATATTAACTTAAGCATTTGCCAATATACCTAAAATACGAAAATTTACTGTGCTAGACAAAATCTCACTAGAGTTTCGAACTAGGAATTGCTGCTAGGAATTGTAAAATCTAATTTTTTTCCCCAAAAAATTGTTTGCTAATTTAAGAGTGCGTCTTACCACTTGTAGCGTCTTATCACACGGGAAATACGGTACTTCTTTCATCACTCTCTCACCAACTTTAAAGCTTTCAAACCTCTCATTTGCTTTCCTCCACACATCTCTATCATCCTCCGACACACCCAACCTCGGTCTTACTATCTTTTCAAAATTTATCACGAACTTACATGGAGACATACCCGTACTCTTATGCATTGTTACATTATAAGCCCACAATGCTCTACCAACATACAAATCCCAATGATTATCACATGTACTAATCATTCGCAAAATTTCAGTTAATGTTCTTACAGTTCTTTCAGCCAACCCATTCGTCCTTGGCATATAAGGAGTCGAATACACATGTTCAATACCCCATTCTCTTAACATCTGCTCAAACTCCCATCCAACAAACTCAGGGCCATTATCACTTAACATTCTAGCAGGCTTACACACACACATAGGCAACATCACTTGACCAACCATTCTTGCAACAGTCTCACTCCTTTTATTCTTTATAGGCACTGGATACGTAAACTTACTTATGTGATCTACCATAATAATCATTCCCACGTGTCCCCTCGCAGTCACAGGAAACGAAACACAATCAATAACAAACATCTCAAATGGTTCTTTCATACGTAATCTCAAAACAGGCGTATTAGCATGCACTCTCTGATACTTCCCTTTCTGGCAATCTTCACACGTAGTCGCTACATCCTTACATATCTGACTCAACCCAGGTGTAAACAATCTCTCACGCATGCATTCCCATAATCTATTCTTACCCATATGCCCATATCTGTCATGCACTAACATACACGTACTTACAGCTGCACGCATCAGAAACAGGGGAACATATATATCTTCATCCATTCCTTTATGTAGAAAATAAACAATATTCTTACACACAATAAGTCTCTTACTAACTTTCTTATACACCTCTAAATCAGACGGCCATTCTTCTACCTCAATACTATTCAACATACATTCACGTAACCTTTTAATTTCCACACATTCATCTTGCATTTCTTCCACCTCGTCTTTAGTCAATAGATCATCCTCACTCCTCGTAATATCAGCCATGCCAACAAAATTCACCATAAATACACTATTATCTTCTATCACAACTACGTCACATCCATTCTTCAGAAGTAAACCACTACCAATATCAACTGATAGATCATGCCACCTTAAAAAATCGATTCCTATCAAAAAAAAAAAAAAAAACTAGGCATCTCATTCTCTCCCATTACAATGAAATTATGTTCCACCTTCATACTTCCCAGTTTTACTTTCAAACGCACTTCTTCCCAAACTAGCAAACTTCCTTTACCTATCCCATGAATTCTCACACTCGTACATTGCCTTTTTACTTCCCAATTGTACCGCTCTATTTCCTTGATAACAGACATATTCACTAATGACACTTGCGTGCCTGTATCAATTAAACTACAGTATTCCTTCTCATTTATACCCACATATGTCATCATTCTTTCTTTTACACCATGCATACAAATATCTACTCTCCTATCAATAGGGTCATTCTTGTCACACCTATGTTCGTCTTCGCTATCTTCCATGTGATACCACTCAGATTCAAGTCACTCGGACAATCCTCCTTCTCACTCAACAACTTGCAACATCTTTCATTACATTGTAATCTCAATATACACTCCCTTTCAGTCTCTTTATTTGCTCGGTACTGCATCGGACGATTCCACCCAAAATACAAATAAACAGTGACACCATTCAACATACTTACCACCAACAATACTTTTGATAACAATTCACCCTCAAGCACACTATCCTCCTCCTTATATGCCGTTTTTCTTTCAATACTTCATTCCTGACACTCATTCTAAGCTCATCTACACTAGCAGGTATATCCCTATTCAAACCCTTCAATTTTAACTTATTCAAGCCACTCAAAATACATTTATACACCATGCCCTCCCCTTCAAAACTTTGTAACACCACTAAATCTTCCGGCAACCTTTCAAAATTACTATCATTCTCGCTACTATCCTCTATCTTATCATGCATTCTTGACATCGCATCTGCTATCATGTTCTTACTCCCAGGTACATATTCTAGCTTAAAGTCAAATTCATTCAAATCCTCTATTGTCCTCGCAACCCTAGCATTCACAGACTCTTTCCTAATCATGTACACTAGGGGCTGATGGTCAGTACGCACAATAAATTTCACACCATACAAAAATACCTTCAATACTTTCACGCAAAACCTTATCGCAGCCAACTCCCTTTCAATCGTGGAATACTTTTGCTCAGCCTTATTAAATGCTTTACTTACATACGCTATCACTCTCAACTGTTCATCTCCATTTATTCTTTGCATTTGAACCAAGCAACCACCCATACTTATCCCACTAGCATCCGTATATAACTCTAGCATACTCGCATGCTCACTATAGTCGGGAAAGGCCAAAGTGACGTCTCTCGCAGCCTCCTCTTTCAACTTTTCAAATGCTTCAATCATACCCTCATCCCATTTCAGTCTCGTACCATTTCTCTTACCTGTCCATTCATTCAAAGGCTTCCCTATTCCCGAACAATCTCTGACAAACTTCTGACCAAATTCAATCAACCCAAGAAAACCTCTCAACTCACGCACTGTACGAGGACGTTGAAATTCTCTCACCTTACTCACAATCTTATCACTCTTCTTTATACCCAATTTACTCACCACATGCCCAAGAAATTCCACCTCCCCGGCCAACCATGTACACTTTTCAAGCTGAACTTTCACACCAACTTCTATCAAACGTTCTAATACTGCTTCAAGCAACTGCATGTGTTCCTTAACAGTCTCACTTGCAATCAAAATATCATCTATAAAAACAGTCACCTTCTGTCGATCAAACCCAGCCAAAACAACATACATCACCCTCTGGAAGGCAGCAGGCGCATTAGCAAGGCCAAAACTTAATCTTCTAAACTGATAGTGACAGTTACTACTCGAAAATGCCGTAATGGGCCTGCTCCCCTCTGCCAGAGGCATCTGGTAATAGCCCCTAACTAAATCTAACTTTGTAAAAACATTCATACCATGCATCTTATACACACAGGCAGACACTACATTTATCGGGAAACGTTCTTTAACAGTTACTTCATTCACCTTCCTAAAATCAATACACATATGTAAACTTCCATCCGGCTTTCTTACAGGTACAATAGGGCTATTCCAGGCACTCTCACTCCTTTCTATTACACCCATTTGCACTACACTTCTATTTTTCTGGCAATAGGCGGAGAAAAATGTCGGGGACGCTGATATATGGGGGTATCATTACTAAGAACTATCTTAAATTCAGGCAGCTTTGATCCCCCACAATCCACGTCACCACGACTCAAAACTCTCCGTCTATCCCATAACATCCTATACAATTGTTCCCTTTCTCCCTCACTTATATTCTCATCTACATTAATTCTTTCTTTCAAACTTTCACAGTCCCAATCGTCATCCTGCTTTATCTCACCCGTCATTACATGTTTCAATTTAACATACCTTTCATCCTCTACATTGACCAACGTATACATACATCCCATGCAATCACCCTCACGTATACCCCGTATTCTCTTCCTCCTTATAGTCGGCAACAAGCTCACATACACATTCGGCTCCTGCAAATTCAAAATACCATCATACACATGCACACTTGTTTTCACCAAATTACTTGCTTCCGAACCTTCCACTACATATTCACAATTGTCACTATTGGCAATTCCCAGACTATTCGGCCATGCAACTTTTACACTGACAACCTCACTCACATCTCTTGACCATTTAACCCCTTCTTTCACTATTAACGGCACACTTTTCCATACCTTCGTACATACACTACTATCTTCATTCAAATAAAATTCCCCACAAAATTTACCCTTAACTTTTATCTCCATCATATTTACACTAGGATGTACAATCATACCACATTTTTTCAAGAAGTTATAACCTAACAACACATCATATTTGTCATTTACTCCCTCAACCACATAAAAATCATCATCTTCCATCATCAGCCCCCAATCATACCATTTTCACGTAACTTTCCTTGCACAGACATACTTAAATTACCGATACCTTTCACTTCACCTTTACACCCCCTGAATTCACAAACATCCCTTACCTTATCGTACGCATTCCTAAACATTAAATTGACACCACAACCAGCATCAATCAGACCAACTAGCTCTATTCCATTAAAATTTACTTTTGCACTCATGCAGTCATAAGCTCTTTCACCCATCACGTCTTCATGCAGTAAACCTTCACGAACATGCATCACATTCACTCCGTACACACTCGAGGACTCACCCAGCTGAACCCTCTTACACTCTAGTTTCCCAAACGTCCTGGCTGACTTAATCCCTTCTTCCTACATACTTTAGCTACATGCCCATCTGCACCACATTCAGTACCTTTTCCCCCGCGGCTCCTTGCACATTCTAGCATAATGACCATCCTCACCACAATTGCCGCAAATCACATTTGTACGATTACTCCGATATCTACTTGCTATGTGCCCAGTCATACCACACCGATAACATTTAACTCCTTTACCCCTTTCTCTTTCTTACACTCACTAATAAGATGCCCTGTCTCTCCACACCCGAAACATGCTCCTAACGCCCATCTACACTCATTCTTTTTATGCCATACTTTCCCACACCTATAACACTTCTCTTCACGGACACAACTACCTGACCTACCTCGCTGCACACTAGCACTCCTATCCCTCCAAACCTGATTCCCTTGCCTAAATCCTTCATTTGTCCTTACAGGTATTCCCACATTACTCGCCCTAACACTCCTATCTACTACATTATCAGCTACCCTCATCAGTCCTCTCATAACATCATCTCTAAAACTAACAAATTCTGGCACACTTTTCTCCATTCCAGTTCTTACACTCACAGATTTACTTTCTTTCATACATCTATCTAACTCATAATCCTCAATTATCTCTAGTATATCATCCCATGTCAATCTCTCTTGCGTCCACCTCATTTTCTACTTCCATTTTAAATTAATAAATTCACTCACATTCTCAGGTATGGTCGCCAAAAACTTTGTCATTAGCTCCTTATTCTCATTTATGCCTTCATCCTCATACTTCTTCCTAGCTAAAGTTTCCAACCTATATACATACATTGATATAGCTTCTCCTGCATTCATCCGTGCCTCATCAAAATCATTCTTACGCTTATACCTAACACTCCCTTTTATACGTTTTACCTTCTCAATTATTCTCTTTTTCACACTTTCATAATCAACGTTACCTACACTCATTATCATACCATACATCGTCAACAAATACCCAATCAAATATTCTCCTAGCTCCCTAGCCCAAACTCTCTAACTATCACCATACTTATCCTGACAATACCTCTCATACTCCTTGAAAAATTCATATACATCCCTACTACTATGCTCATTGAACCTTTCACACCGAGGTACCTCTCTCATAAACACAGTCTTACACACATCACGTTCATTCTCACTGCTATCATCACTGCTACCTTCCTTTTGTTTCCTACTTCCACGCTAGAATATAAAGAATCTAATTCCACACTCATACTCATATCCTTGATTATATTCTTGCTAGCCCTTTTCTTACTCACCACTTTCACCCATTCACGATTCTCCTCGCTCTCATCCTGCCCTTTCTTCTTTTCCCTCTTCATATTACTTTTACCTTTCTTCTCATTCTTCCTATCACATTTCTGTTCATCCTTACTATGCCTAGTCCCTTTAACTTCACTATCACTATCACTTCCTTTCCCATTATCACTTACCTTAACCTTTTCTTCCACCAGCAACCCTTTACTTGTAGCAGAGGCCACTCCTCCGACTACGCCTTCACCCATGAAAGTTTTCATCATTCCCATAACTTGCCCCATCATAGATTCCATTCGTTCCTCATTCTCATGCATCCTTATCTCAACACCCTCTTCCTTTCTCTCTACAGTTCCTTGAATTTCCCTCAGTTTCCTATGCATCTCTTCATTCTCAAACCTTAACCACTTATTCTATTGCAACAATTTCTCCTCGCGCTCCTTAATCAACCGTAATTCCTCCCTTAATAACTTTAATTGCTTTTCCATTTTTCATCAACCTTAATCCTAATTCCATCCTTCGTCCAACAGTCCAGCTTCCTATCCCACCTCGGCAGTCCCTGTTCGGGCGCCAAAATAATGTGGCGGGATGTTGCAACAACAAGCCCCACACCCTGAATCACACCTACTGACATTTGTCTCCACAAAATAAACTTTCCCCTTACGTTCTCTAAAACCAGACTCTTAGACACAAGGACAGAAAAAACAAATCATAACCTTAAAACTATATTTCTTAAAACTAAAATAAACGGCATTCAATAAAATTTTAAAATAAATCACAAAAACTTAACACTAACAAGAAAACCAACAAACAAAAACACTTGAACATATAAATTAGGTGCGTGGACACTTTCGTCCACAAGGGCTAACAGTCCTTTAAAGATCAACGCCACAACTTCAGTTACAACGCCACACTATGGCAACACTGACTCTCAGTCAAAAAAAAAAAAAAAAAAAAAAAAAAAAAAATGTATTAATTAATTTAGGTCGTGAGCGTTATCATCACCATCATCATCATTATATTCATCATCATCATATGTAAACAAATTCAAAGTCCGGAGATCAACAGGTCTTTCGTTTCAAAGAGCAGTCAAATGGAAATCCTTTAGAACATTCCAGGCAGTCAACACTATCTTCATTCAAACAAAATTTTGTTCTCAAAGGGAATAAGTAATTCCAAGGAGAAATCACGGCCTGGAAATAAAAAAAAAAAAAAAACACTTACAAACACTCCTAGCTAACTAAACTACCGCACTATAATAAAAGATAAATAATAGACTTTCTATTATTCACAATCACAACAAGTGAATATAAACAAAACTTTACTTGCTCAAAAAAATAAATGATCACTTCCAACACTGGTCAAATCAATCAAATACATATAGAAATCCAACGTGCACACACACAACTGCCTCAAGTCGCAGTCAATCAACAAAAGCATTCTCGCCGAAACATTTACTACTGTCCTAACCTAGCTGAAAGATAAACAAACGGTCAATTATTCCAACAGTCTTTCTCACAATCAACAATCGATACACTAACTACTCTCTCTCTCTCTCTCTCTCTCTCTCTCTCTCTCTCTCTCTCTCTCTCTCTCTCTCTCTGGATTTGGCAAAAAGGATAAATAAAAATAAAACAAAAACTAATCCTCCACATTACACACACACACACACACACACACACATATATATATATATATATATATATATATATATATATATATATATATATATATATATATATATATATATAATAATAATAAAAAGGAGGACGAATAGTCTGGACAACATCTTTCAATTTATTGGTGCCGACGTTTCAGGACTCATCCCATTATCAAGGCTAAAATGGACATATAAAACATTATAAGCAAAACTCAGTAAAAATATATAAAATACAAAAAACACAGTCAAAATTAAAATTGAAATTATAAACACAGTTACAAGTAAAATATGGAGATAAAAATATTAACTAAAAGAAAAGTATCTTAAAATTGAATATACAAAAATCAAAATTGTCTAAGGAGACCAACCTGTCTGGAACAGACTAGAGTACTGAGTGACTATCTGAAGGACAGTACTCAGGAGGAAAATTCTAAATTTGCCAGCTTAAGCGATGTGGAGGGGGACAGAGGATAATTGGCTGTTTAGTTGAGAAGCCTTTTCTTTAATCATTAACGATTCCAATACTAGCAGAGAGGAGTTATTTGGCGCTTGAGCTATGATTTCAAAGTTTTTATATGCAATGTTGGTCTTGCATTTACTTGCATGTTCTCTGATGGTTGAGAATTCTTTGGTTTTGAGCGCACATCCAGTTCTATGACTCACTCCCCGATGCGCATCTATGCGAACTTTCAGCAGTCTTTTTGTGGAACCCACATAATTTCCGAGATTACATCTCTGACAAGTAAACATATAGACCACCGAAGAACGCATTAGGTCGGGGAGAGAATCCTTAATTCTAAACATAGATCCCACTGTCAGGGGATTCTTAAAAATAAGTTTAAAATCCAGACTTGGAAAATTGTTTAAAATGACCTTTTTAATTTGTTTCCCATATTTTCCGTTATTAATAAAAGGCAAAGAGGCATAGAAAATCATTTTTGGTACTGTAGGAACTTGAAGTTTAGGTTGGTAATGTTTGGTCAGAAATTTGTTAACTAATCTATAAAATATTTTAGTTGGAAAACAGTTATCCTTGAAATGCTGCTTCAGAAAGACTATTTCATTATGAAAGGATGTCCAGTCAGAAGAAAGGTAAAATGCCCTGCAGATCAGGGTTGTTACGGCATTTAACTTAAAATTATAAAAGCAAAAGCTAAAAAAATTGGTGCCTAAACCAGTGAACGTCTTTTTTCTAAATACGCTTGTTTCTAGACGTGTCTGCCCTCTTGAGATGTTAATGTCAAGATATGGTAACTTGTTATTTTCTTCTTCCTCAATAGTGAACTTGATGTTTGGATGAACGTTATTGATGAAATCTAAAAATCTAGCAGCATGTTCCTTTTGCTTGAAAGTAGCTAACGTATCATCTACGTAGCGTTTATAAAATATAGGTCTAAATAGCAAAGGACATTGGTCTAAAAACTGCTCCTCAAGGTGACACATAAAAATATTGGCGAAGGTGGGCCCAAGAGGGCTACCCATAGCCATACCATCAAGTTGTTTAAACAACTTGCCATCAAAAATAAAATGAGTGTCAATCACTGCAAGTTCAAGTAATTTTTTAAAATCAGACTTATTAAAACCGTGATATAAGTCGTTTGGAAAAATAAAAAGTTTATTTAAAATTATTTCAATGGTTTCTTGCAAGGGCACGTTCGTAAAAAGTGATTCAACATCATAGCTAACCATATAATTACATTTGTTTTGAGTGGTGATTTCAGGTATCAGAGAGGCAGAATTGGGCAGCGTATATTCATTTGAGGTAAGTGGTTGTAAAAGAGGCACAAGAAATTTGGCAATATTAAAATTTGGTGAATTATAAGCAGCTAAAATAGGTCTGAGTGGAACATTTTCTTTATGAATCTCAGGTAAACCATACAGTATACCATAAGAGGAACCGGAGGAAAATAGGTCTAAATATACCTGTTCAGTAATGGTACTATTATCCTTTAGTCTTTTCAGTGTTCGGTTAATTTTGTCTTCCATTTTAAAAATCGGATTAAATTGAGGAAGACCCAAGTCAGAAAATTTAGTTGGGTCATTTAAAACTGTGTACATTTTGGCTATATAATCTGCTTTGTTGAGTAATACAGTACCTTTACCTTTATCCGGTCTGGTTACAACGAGATTAGGATTTTTAGCCAAACTTTTCAACAAATAGAAATCATCCCTCTTGAAGAAAGGGGCCCAGTTAGTTTTTATTGACGAAAAGGTTTTATGGGCGATCTGGTGCAAGTTACGCTGAAAGTTGCTTACATCCGTGGGAAGGGGTAGTTGCCTTAACCTTTGAAAAAGAAGTTCAAATGGCAAAAAGAACTGGCTGTAGTTTGGACGATAGTTGGGCATACAGAAGTCCAAACCTAATGATAAAAGAAACTCCTCCCTTTTAGACAATATATGATTAGAATAATTAAAAACCATTTTTTTTTAGGATTCATAAAATTTGGAATATTAACACCGAGATTATTTAACTTTCTGTCATGAGTTTGCTTTTGTTTGTCAGTAAAGGAAATTATATTTTTATTTAACAACGTTTTCAAGTACATGGTATCCAAAAAAGAAACAGAGTTAAAAAGGGTGTTACACAATTCAGTAATAGTAGTTTCATGCTTAGTGTTCCAGACAGGTTGGTCTCCTTAGACAATTTTGATTTTTGTATATTCAATTTTAAGATACTTTTCTTTTAGTTAATATTTTTATCTCCATATTTTACTTGTAACTGTGTTTATAATTTCAATTTTAATTTTGACTGTGTTTTTGTATTTTATATATTTTTACTGAGTTTTGGTTATAATGTTTTATATGTCCATTTTAGCCTTGATAATGGGATGAGTCCTGAAACGTCGGCACCAATAAATTGAAAGATGTTGTCCAGACTATTCGTCCTCCTTTTTATTTTATCTTTGAAGCTCGCCAGGAGCAACGACCTACCTCAATATTTACGCTCGAAATATGGTGGACCCGTTTTATCATCTTATCGACACTTGGAATCTACTCGAAAGAAACTAAGGAAGGCTCAACTTGATTTGGACTTTTTACTCTACTGCCGCTTAGCAATGTTGTTCCTAATTTTGTAAAGTTCCGTCTTTATCGCTCTTCGCTCTACAACACTGATTTCTACAGGGAATCCACGGAGACTCTATTTTTTATACATTTATGTCTGGATTCTCTTAACGACCTCGGGATCAGAGTCCCAGGTGAAATCACAAAAAGACAAGAGCTTGTGACCGGCTGCGAATCGAACCCTGGTCCGGCAAGCTTGTATAGACAGTGACTACCACTTGGCCACGAAGAAAGATAAAAGTCAATGACAATTCTTCTGTACTTATACCTGTCGAATTTATGTGTTTTGTACTTAGAATTGAAATCAACCCATCTTCACCATCGTGAATTGGTAGGTCCTCACTTCACTCCGCATTCTCTACAGGTATAAACATAATAAAACATTAAATTGCATTATAGCGCACCGTGTCGATTGACCCTACATTATAGCGCACAGTGCCGGTTGACGCCAGGTTTATTTTTCCAATGAATCATACTTTTAGAAAACAATGTAGATGTAACATCACATATTCTAATAACTTCTACAAACTTCTGTACTGATATAGCAGTGCATATTTAAAACAAAATGAATAAACTTTCAAATTAACATATAAGCCTCCTCTGCCGCCTAGGAAAAACCTTAGATAAAAAACAAAATCTAAAGTTTTGAAAAAACTATGGAAACCTGTGTATCCACGGCAATAATGCAGAGTAAGCCAAATTTGAGTGGTGGGACCTCACTCTTATACTACTAATAAATAATAATGATAATATTAATAATAAATTCGACTTGCTCGGGCTAGCGTGCGCTAGAAAGTGACCACTTCCTAAATACCTCTTCAAACATCGAATACGTTCCACCCAACACTAAATTCTCATTGTCCACTGCCTACATAACAACTGAACTTAAGTAACAAGACACTTAAGATCTACTTACATGTCGTTAGGACAATTATTTTTCGGTATACTTCGTAACGCGAAAAAAATCTAGTCCTCACTTCACTCCGCATTCTTTACAGGTATAAACATAATAAAACATTAAATTGCATTATAGCGCACCGTGCCGGTTGACCCTAGTTAATACCAAAGAAAGGGAGAGAAGGAAAGAAATGGAGAGAAAGAAATAAATGTTCCGATTGAATGATTTACACATTTAACCTCTTTTTGAAGCCTTTGACAAACATGTTTACTTGAAACAGACTACCAACACTCATGTCTATGAAGACATTATTGTTTGCAATGTTTGAACTTGTAGCCACAGTTTTAACAAAAAATTCTGTTTTGTTACATTACAGGACCTTTTAAAAAACTTCTTAAAGATAAATCGATCAAAGAACAAAATCATTCCAGCTTCCTCTGTATCATGCAAAATACATCAAATATGGAAAACCATTTGTGACAACTTCCGATATCAAAAACTTCACAGTATTGGTGATTTTTCATTCTTTTTCTGTTCAACTAAGAAATCTTCAAATTACAATAAACTTAATTCCCTAAATCTCAGATAAGAAAACTTTAATGATCTATCAAATAATGAAGTTGTCCAATATAGGAAAATATAAACCGTGCAGATTCTGCAACATCTGATTATCAAAAAGATCCTTTGTATGCACCGATCTACCAGCTTAATGTTTCACAGGTGCTTGCAAAGATTTAACAAATGAATTTTCCGTTGCATCTATGTAACCCCTCATTTCATGCATGCACGTTATGGCATAAATGGCTTGATCACTGGAGATTACTAAAGCACCGGAATCTAATAAAAGCGTGATAAATAAAGCAACATACAATGGCATTTCGCTTTGCTCGTGACCATTATTGTAAGTTTCTCTTTGTTGAAAGACAAGTTTGTAGGCCTTGTCGGTGCTGTCATTCATCGATGATAGAAGATGCCCATGACAACTGAGGTCCCCAAATTTCCTGTCCAAATTAGATGCCACCGTCAAAGACGACTGCTGGCATTTCATTGCATTCACGACCCTGGAAAGCAGATTCCAAAAATAAAACATGCTTATAATTTCAAAAAACTTTACCTTGTTTTTTTTTTTTTTTTTTTTTTTTTTTTTTTATCTTTGCCGCGTGTAATAAACCTTTTGTTACGTAAACACTCAAAGTTCAACAATAAAGTTTCCCTCGATAATATCAAAAGTCAAGATGGAGAGGACTTTCACCCTGGAATATTCTACTTAAGTGAAGAATTTCTACCTCCGTTTTATCAATAACCTTTGGTATAGAGCACCAAACCTCAAGTTAAAACTTCAATTCCCTCTGTACCGGGACACCAATATTAGAGATTAAAAACCTCAACATATTTTTAAAAGTGGCAAAACAGTCGAAAGAATGAATAACTCTCACAAGTCCTTAACACTGAAAAATGTAAGCCAGAATTGACCATTCATCCATGTTAGTTGACAACACTTAAAAAAATCCGCTCTTTTGTACTCTTTCTGGGCTAACATACATTGATGACCTGAACAGTGTATTCAGTACAAGTTTAAATTCTTTTGTTTTTTATGATTTCTAAATCTGGCTTTTTGCTACCTACTTGCATTAAAATCGAAAATTTTTGTTATCTGGAACAATGTTCAAACATTGTCAGAGTACTTCACATAATTCTATCGACTGCTTCCTGCTCCTTCATGTTTAATTTTTAAGATTCATTTGCTGTCCAGTTTCCAACCACACTTTTCATGAAAAAAAAAAAAAAAAAAAAAAAAAAAAGTTCGCTGTATTCATCGCTAAAAAATTCAAAATTACTCCAAACCTACTACTGAGGTGTCACAAGTTATAAATTTCCGAACATCAGAGGCGTCACAATATAACTATTAAATCTGAGGAGTCACAATATAGCGGTAAATTTCCTATGTCTGAAGCGTCGCAATATAGCTGTAAATTTCCTATGAGGCGTCGCAATATATTGATAAATTGCCTACATCCGAGGCTTCGCAATGTGATAAATTGCCTACATCTGATGCGTCGCAATATAGTAATAAACTGCCTACATCTTAGGCGTCACAATATAGTGATAAACTGCCTACATCTGAGGCGTCACAATATAGTGATAAACTGCCTACATCTTAGGCGTCACAATATAGTGATAAACTGCCTACATATTAGGCGTCACAATATAGTGATAAACTGCCTACATCTTAGGCGTCACAATATAGTGATAAACTGCCTACACCTTAGGCGTCACAATATAGTGATAAACTGCCTACATCTTAGGCGTCGCAATATAGTGATAAACTGCCTACATCTTAGGCGTCACAATATAGTGATAAACTGCCTACATCTTAGGCGTCGCAATATAGTGATAAACTGCCTACACCTTAGGCGTCACAATATAGTGATAAACTGCCTACATCTTAGGCGTCGCAATATAGTGATAAACTACCTACATCTTAGGCATCACAATATAGTGATAAACTACCTACATCTTAGGCGTCACAATGAAGTAATAGGTTAAATAAGTCTGATGCAAGTATATAGTTAAAGTAACGACCAAAATAAAAAGAATGAATTTCTGCGTCAAAACGTGATCTCAAGTAGAGCATCTGATATTTCTCCATTAAGTTCTCAACTAGCTTTGCTCAATATATAAACATACATAAATACTTTACCGTTTTCATTTTTACAATACCTCTCACGACAAATTTCGTGGAAATTATGTAACAGACAATTCTGTCCAAAAGATATTCGTTAAAAAATGTGGTATTATTACAGTTTCATCCATTATGGGAAATGTATTATAATAATATGTTTCCCTAGTACAGCACGTGATAACCAAATACTTCCTCTCAATACATTATTGTCGCTAATGCATATTTACGGAGAAAAAACTATTTCAGGTATTGAAGGTCTTGACTTTTTCTAAGTTTAGTGTATATCTTTCCATGGGCACGCAAGGTACCTCTTGTTAGTTTGTATATCTGTTTTCATCCTACTTGGCTCCTCCCCATTGCATAATGTGACAATATTTGCTTGAATGCGCATTTGCTCCTCCCACTAATGTCGCTCCTCCAATCAAAATACTACTGGGATCTTTTCAAGGGTTATTATTGGACGATTCATTTTTTCTCTTATTCTTGTTTCAAGGATCTGTTTTTTGTGCAATATAACATTGTAAGCGATAGTATTTTGTTTTTTTCCTATTTCATTATGGGAAAAACTCCTGATTGTCGTTTGTTTTTGTGTTAGAAACCTGCCGGTTAAGTTTTCTCGTTACTTAACTGTCATGGATCCTCCGGTGCAGGTGTGCGATATATGTAGTTATTCTTATTTCGAGATAATCGGCCGATTTCATGGTAATTATAATGGTACCCCAGACATTGTGAATCGGTTTCTTCGAGAGCATTTAGTGTTACCTACAAGTGTTTCGTGTGCTAAATGTGATTCGCCTTTACTTTTCCGTGAAGATAGACATGTGTGGTATTGTACAAAATCAGTGAAAATACCTAAAACGAAGAAAAGGCGTTTGTGCAATTATAGTGTTAGTGACTATAAGGGAACTTTTCTTCACGGATCCCACCTTCCCCGGTGGAAATTAATTTTATTTGTCAATCACTGGTTGCATAAGTGTTGGGACCACCATTTTGTAATTATGGGCCTCAGTATATCTCCGTCTACTAGTGTAGACTGGAGAAGCTTTTGTTCAGAAGTGACTGAATTTAGTTTTGATAACCAAGAGGCTATTGGTGGTGAAGGTGTAATCGTTGAGATTGACGAATCTCATTTTGGAAAACGGAAGTATGACCGTGGAAGGCCTCTGAGTGACATATGGGTGTTGGGGGGTACTGAGAGGCAGTCCAAAAAAACATTTATTGTGCCTTTAATTGACCCATTACCACGGAAGCGTGATGCAGCTACCCTCATCCCTTTAATTGAGAAGTACATTAAACGGGGCAGCATTGTTGTTAGTGATAAGTGGTGGGCTTATAATTCTCTGCAGTCTCTTGAATACGATCACCGTACTGTGAACCATTCAGAAAATTTTGTGGATCCTTCAAACCCCGACACCCATACCCAAAACATTGAACGTCTTTGGCGGGAGCTGAAGGAATGGATACAACGGCCTGGTAACCGTTGTGAATACTTCAGGCAGTATTTGTCACGTTTTATTTTTATACACAAATACCCTGAGGAGGAGGTGCTCCATCATTTTTTTTATCACGGCCAGCAAACTGTATCCTACACAATCTGAGGCACAACGGGTTCCAGTAGCTATTGATGATTCAGAAGAGGGTCAACCACAGCCTTCCACATCATCATCGTCAGGTTCCATTTAAGGTAAGAAGTGACTTAACAAAATATATATTTAAATTTAGCCCGGGGTAAAGGGGGGGTCACAGGGCCCCTAGGCTAGGTTAGGTGGGTTTATTAGGTTCGGTAGTGCACTGAAAATCACTGTGACCTTAAGGGGGGGTCGCAGGGCGGCGGAGTCCCCCCCCCCCCCCCCCGGTAGGGGTACAGGGCCCCTAGGCTAGGTTAGGTGGGTTTATTAGGTTCGGTAGTGCCCTGAAAATCACTGTGCCCTTAAGGGGGGGTCGTAGGGGGGGCGGAGCCCCCCCACCCTCGGTAGGGCTAGGTAGGGGTATAGATTAGGGGTGGTGGAACATTAATTAGTGCAAATATCATTGGACGCCCCCTCCCCCACCCAAAACCCCGGTTCCCACCTGGGGTCCCCCATAATTGTTGGGATAAAGTAGGGTATTTCTGCATTACAACATAATATGCAACAAAAACAATAAAAACACGGTTACAAAAACTGATTTTTCTGGAAAAACTTGTTGTTTTAACTCCATAGTAAATCTCTAAATCGGATGGTTTGCAGTCAAAATAAACGTTAAATTCGTTGAAACTACACTATTTCTGATGCAACAAATATATTTTATTCCAGTTTCCACATAATGGATGAAACTGTAAATTTACCAAAAACGTTTTTGTTAATTCAGAAGGTTTGGCATCTAAACAAGGTCTTTAACGACATAGTTTATGCTAATACTGTAGTTACGAAATTTGCCTTCAGTATTCGTCCACTGTAAACCTTTCCAAATACAATCTAGAGTCTGAAAACCAATTATACTTACTTGTAAATAAATCCAAATCTTGAAGCTTTTAAAGTAAATAACTAGCATCCAATGCCCCTTCAAAACAACCATCCGCAGCTATGCCATCATCTAAAAATACTTCAATCTTCACTTCCTTAGATCTCCAATATCTAACAGACTTAAGAACTCTAGTAAAGATGTACCGCCGCTTACAAAAATATCTAAAGATAATTCATTATAAAAACTTCAAATTTTTCCCCAATGAGAAAAATATTGGCAACGTTTTAATAGATTTCTATGCGATAAGCAGACTGTAGACTGATTAAATCCTTAAAAAGTTTGTAATAAAAAACCAGCCTTTGCTTACCATTTCCATTCTTGGTCACCGTCAAAGGAATTATTTCTTAGTTTCTCTGATACCAGTGTCACCCATTCTCTTAATAAATTCTGATTCGTCACTTTCTGACCTATTGTTACCCAATCCAACAACCACAGTAACGGTTTTGAAATGGAATTTTGTGATTGCCCTTTTAGACGTCAATGACTATCTTACCGGACCCAATCTAATTCTGTTCAATGTTTTGTGAATAACAACAACCAACAGGCGATTAAAAACCATAAGATTAAATAAACACAATGTTCCAATTTCCTTGTACCAACTGCTAAATATACAAAATAAAAACAGCTATATTTTCACTTATCTTTTCGACGTCTTTCTTGGTACATTCCCGGCTCCAATGTCAACTCTCGGCCTTTATTGAGCTCTAGACCTCTTCCATCAAAGTTGATATGAATCCACACTTTCCCTCGATCTTTAACTAGCTTGACACTTTCGGCGATGCTGCTCTTTGCGTACTAACTCGTTTCTGCAGCAGTTTTAGATGTTCCTTGTCCTCCAAGTTGATAAACTATCGCATCTAATGCTAACATTTTCGTATCAGTTTCCTCAAAATAACGCGATGCTCATTCAAATGGTTTTCCATCATACTTTAATGAGGTGCGGATACTTGTTGAATATTCTGCTGGAAATCGGATAATAGATTGTCCATCACTTCTTGAAACGGTTTCAGCATTCTGATTGCTCGCGTGAAAACACTATTCACATCTGAAGCTGTATTTGACCCTGCCTGGCGTCCTGGCTAATAAATTCGACTTGCTCGGGCTAGCGTGCGCTAGAAAGTGACCATTTCCTAAATACCTCTTCAAACATCGAATACGTTTCACCCAACACTAAATTCTCATTGTCCACTGCCTACATAACAACTGAACTTGAGTAACAAGACACTTGAGATCTGCTTATATGTCGTTAGGACAATTATTTTTCGCTATACTTCGTAACGCGAAAAAATTCTATTTGTTACTTGGCATTCGATGAATGATAAATTTTGCACATTTAGACGTGTTTTCATATTCAAGTAAGCCATATATTTTTTCTTACATTAATGTCTGGATTCTCTTAACGACCTCGGGATCAGAGCCCCAGGCGAAATCACACAAAGACAAGAGCTTATGACCGGCCGGGAATCGAACCCTGGTCCGGCAAGCTTGTTTAGACAGTATATATATATATATATATATATATGTGTGTGTGTGTGTGTGTACATATATATATATATATATATATATATCAAATGTTAGTTGGGATACTATGAAAAGGAGACATTGACAGAAATACAGAAATTGGTTGTTGAAAGAGTTTGAGAAGGTAATGAAAATTACAAGATAGAGCATGCTAAAGATTCCAGTATTGATATTGGAGTAAAAAGAAAAGCCATGAATGACTGGAGAGAGTATCTAAACAGGAAAGCAGATGAGGCTGACGAAGTTATGCATACAATGAGAGGCTATGGTGTAAGAATTGCTAATTTAATTATTAATAGAATATCTACTGGGGCAAAGAAGGAGCATATACCCTTTAAAAAGAGCGATGAGTCTGTTATAACAACAAAAGATGAAGAAAGGCAACGTTGAATGGAACACTTTAGTGAGGTCATGGATAGAGGGTATGAAGCGAATAAGTTGATTGATATACCTAAAGTTGAGGGAGACCTTGAAGTGCCCATGAATGAATTCAGTGTGTTTGAAGTCGAAGTTGTCATTTGAAAGCTAAAGATATGGAAAGTGCCTGGATACGATGGAATAACTACTGAGATGATATTGACCGAAAATGATGTGACTCCTAGAATACTAAAAAGATTATTTTGTACAATGTGGCTTGAAAAGCCAAAACCTGATGAATGGGAGCTAGAAGTGTTGTGAAAATGGAAATTAAAGGTGATCTGACTGATAGCAATAATTTCAGAGACATGACACTTACGTCAGTACTCATGAATATATACAGTATGCTCATTCTAAAGAGACTAGAGAGAAAGACTGACGAAAAGCTGAGATTAACAAGCAGCATTTCGAAAATGTAGAAGTTGTACTGATCAAATTCTTATTTTAAGAAATGTGGCATATCAATGTTTAGGATATAGAAATCCACTTTTGTTGGCATTTGTGGACTACCAGAAAGAATTTGATAATGCCAGGTTTATGGCGAGTTCTATATTATTATGTAGTTCCTCTTGAACATGTAAATTTGATTTAAGGATATTCATGAGCATAGGAAGTGCAAGGTTAATGTTACTGGAGTCTTATCAAATGAATTTCCATAAACAGTGGAGAACTCCAGGGGAATGTGTTGTTACCTATGATGTTTATCCTCC
>NC_090735.1:77261525-77269025 GCF_036898095.1 Palaemon carinicauda | reverse complement strand
TAGGGTCATCATTTTACGTTATTTTGACAGTAAATTAACTTTAAGTGCCACATAGGAATAAGTATGCTGGCTGTGAGGCAGCAACTGAAAAATAGAATGCGAAATTGAAAATTGAAATGTAAAAAAGGATTAAAGTTAAGTGACCTAGTGCAGTGGTAGGCATAAAATCAAAGAAAATTGGCATATATGCAAAAAAAGATAAAATAAATACATAAAAATAAATTAAATGCAAACAATGATGCCAAGATGGCTCCTCAAGTTTATCTACCTGATGAGACACTAAGGCCCAATTAATAGTTTTTATACAAACTAGATTCACCTACTGACTATGACTACAGACTATGGATATGGTACTGTACCCTGAGCACTAATGCCTGGAGAGGGACATCTGCTATTTTATTATCTGTGCCTCTTATGTGCTCGACCTTCCAATTGTAGTCTTGGAGGTCCATGCACCACCTCATGAGTCTCTTATTCTTATTTTGGAACTGCTTCAAGTAAGTCAGAAGGTTATGGTCCGTGAGGACTGTGAGTGGGAACTCATGGTCAGCATGATATGATTCGAAATGCTTAAGTGACAAGACCATGCCTAAGAGCTCTTTCTCAATAGTACTGTACCTAGTTTGAGCAGGGTTCAGTTTCTTTGAGAAGTATGCAATAGGGTGTCGGACTTGATCTTCCTCCTGCAGGAGGACAGCTCCCACCCCTATGTCAGTGGCATCCACGGCGAGAGCGAAAGGTTTAGTGTAGTCTGGTGCACGGAGCACGGGACGGCTCATTAAAATGCCTTTTAGGTGGCCATAGGCCGCCAGGCATTCATCCGTACAGCAGAACAGCTTTTTTCCCTTGAACAAGTCTGTGATGGGAGCGGCTACCTGAGAAAAGTTCGGCGCAAACCTCCGGAACTACTGTACCATCCCCAGGAATCATTGGGCTTCCTTCTTAGTCCTAGGGTAGGGAATCTCTTGTATTACATGGATATTTGCATCTTTGGGCATTATTTTGCCCCTTCCTACTTGGTGGCCCAGGTAGGTAATCTCAGTCCCGCCAAACATGTATTTTTTGAGGTTGATGACCAAATTTGCCTTTTGGAGGGCCCTCATCACCTTCCCTAGGGTTTGGAGGTGTTCTTCCAGGTCTTGGAGAAAATGACGATGTCATCTAGGTAGACCACACAGTTGGAAATTCCCGCTAGTACCTTGTTCATGAGTCTCTGGAAGCAACTGGGTGCGTTCCTAAGACCAAAAGGCATCACTCGACACTGGTAAAGTCCATCTCGGGTTATGAATGCGGTCAGTGGCTGCAACTCCTCTGCCAGTGGTACCTGCCAGTAGCCCTTTTCTAGGTCGATCTTACTTAGATAAGGGGATTCACCTAAGCTTTCCAAGAAATCCTCGATGCGAGGGAGTGGGTAGGACTCAGGTTTTGTCACCGCATTCAATTTGCGGAAATCTATACATAGCCTATCCCCTCCTCCCTCTTTTGGCACTAGGACCACCACGGATGCCCATGGACTTTCACTTTCCTCAATGAGACTTAAGCTGAGCCACAATTTTATCTGTTCCGACACCCTTTCAGCCCGTTGGGGGTTTAACCGATAATAATTCTGGCGGATCGGACACGTTCCTGGGACCAAGTTAATCTTGTGTTCTAATAGTTGGGTGTGACCCAGTGTGTCTTGCACTACCTGTGGGTGCTGTAGCAGGAGGTTCTTGACAATACCCTTCTTAACAGTGTCCAACGCAGGAGTGACCAGCTTAAAGTTGGCCAGGACCTCGGAGTTGCTCTCGGGTGAGTGGACCTGGGTAACAGTGCCCACCAAATTGGCCCTTTGTTGATAGGGCTTAAGCAGGTTGATATGGAGCCACTTGGCTCGCCTTATGCCACAATCCACTAGGTAATTTAATTTACCCTTCTGCCCAAGAATCTTGTGGGGGCCCGTAAATTTTGTGCTTAACGGTCTCAGTTCTCCTGGTTGGAGAACCAGAACTTGGTCTCCCACTTCAAAACTTCGATCCTGGGGTTCACGATCTACGTGACTTTTTGTGATGCCCTGTACCTTCGCCTCGGAAGCCTTGGCAATTTCCCAGGCAGTTTGTAACTTAGCATATATATCTGGCAGCTCTTCCACCCAGGAGGCCTTGGAGGAGTCCTCCCAAGCTTCATAGAGTATGTCAAGTGGCCCACGTGTGGAGTGAGCGTACAGCAACTCAAAAGGGCTGTATCCTGTGGTTTCTGAGCGTGCCTGGTGGAGGGCGAACAGAGCATAAGGCAAGTTCTCCTCCCAATCCGAAGAGCCAGCCTCCCCTAACTTCGTCAAGACTGTTTTTAGCGTTTGGTGGGAGCGCTCCACGAGTCCTTGGCTCTCTGGGTGATATGCAGTAGAGTTCTGGTTGTGGACACCATGGTACTCCATTGCTACCTTATTTGTTATTTGAAAAAAGGTGGCGTAATGACCGCCATTACTAACAATATGTGCGTGTGTATATATATATATATATATATATATATGGGAAAAGAGAGAGAGAGAGAGAGAGAGAGAGAGAGAGAGAGAGGACTCCTAGCTTGTGTTTACGAAAGATTTTTCAGTCGGGTCATAATATATTTCCAAACTAAACATCGATCCTCTTTGTCAACAAGTTGTTTGTGAGAATGGCATAGCAAATAACACAACAAATATACCATATAATTAAAAGTTTGAATCATTATAACGATAGAATTATGATCTGGAGAAATTATATTGAATTTAAGTTCATCCATAATTTTTTTGTGGTTCCCTTACCATCACACCATTTACAGCTCTAACAAGTACTTCCCCGGCCCACCGTCGCTTCCTCCCTCCTCCCGTTGCCCCCCCCCCCCCCCCTAACAGCCAAACTCTTCTACACTTGAAATTCTGGAATCTATAGATAGTTGGGGTGCAGAGGGGGGACTGGAGACGACAGGACATTTGCTTTTGACTGTATGTCCATTCACCACGTATGAGTTGAGACAGTGTAAACTACGATAATTGGTATAAAAAGGGTACTTCAAGAATCAATTATATTTTGAGCAGAAGGTACAAGATGGGATTTAGCAAAAATAACTATGAAAATAAAAATAAGCCTTGTTTTTCATTATTCAACAGTGACTTTGAATTATGCATTTGTTTTACTGTTGTAATAAATTGTTTCACCTTCGGGGGATAATTGGCCTACAGTAACGCACACTGTTTAAGGTTTGTAACGATTGTTTACCCGTAGTACCAATGGTCGATTTATTTTGGAATTATTTAACATTTTGCAAACTGTTTTGTTTCTAATACAACAATGTTTCATTAAGTAGAATACTGTTACTGAGTTTGAACATTGTCTTAACTATTATGAATAATGGCTTAGAGTTTTAGCGATTGATTAAATAAACTGGCATTTATTCGAAACGAAACGGTAAAAGGCGTAGTGTGCTATTGTAAGTATATTGTCATTTAGAATATTTGTAACTGGCCCTGCGAGATTTAGATTAAATAGTGAAGTGAACATAGAGAAAGATTGCGAACAGTTTTGAAGAAGTTGAAGGAACATAATATTAGAGTAAATAAGAGCAAATGTATTTCAGAAGTTGATTTAGTGGAATACTTAGCTTTTGTAATTAATGGCAAGGGTATTCACAAAACTAAAGAGAAGATTAAACCTGTAAAATCAACAAAAGTACCAGAAAATGTTAAGGAATTACAATCATTTTTAGGTTTAATAACATTTTATGAGAATTTCATTCAGAATTTATCTACAATTGCACATCCATTGTATAATTTCTTGAATAAGGGGGTAGAATGGAAGTGGACAAAAGAATGTCAAGAATCTTTTGAAAGAATCAAACCATCACCTACATTCATAGTACATGATCAAATTGATTTACCAGTTAGATTGGTATGTGATGCATCAAACATGATTTTAGGTGCAGTATTATCTCATATAATGCCAGATGGAACAGAAAAACCAATTGCATTCACCTCTAGAGTATGGAACAAGGCAGAGAGGAGCTGCTCTCAAATAGAAAAAGAAGGTTTAGCATTAGTGTATGGAATTAAGAAATTTCATATGTACCTTTATGGTAGGAAAAAAGTTCACACTTGTTACAGATCATAAACCTCTATTAGCAATATTGGGTCCAAAAGCAAGTTTACCTACGTTAGTAGCTGCAAGACTACAACGTTGGGCAATTACGTTAGCCGCGTTCCACTATGATATAGAATACCGTCCAACATCAAAGATGGGTAATGCAGATGCTTTATCTAGATTACCAGTAGACAAAGCTCCAGAAGAGTATGATGACAGTATTCTGTTAATTTCTGTATATGATGTACCCATTACAGCAAAGGATGTAGCACACAGTACCAAGAGAGACCCAGTACTTGGTAAGGTTTTAGAGAGTTTAATGACAGGTAGGGACTTATGTGGAAAAGAGTAAAATTGTAAACCCTATAAAGATATATGGTATGAACTGAGTGTAACACAAGGAATAGTGATGAGAGGCTCAAGGGTAGTTCTTCTAATTCACTGAGGAATAAGGTTTTTTTTTTTTTTTCTGAGATACATGCTGATCACCAAAGTCTTGTAAGATCAAAGTCAATTGCAAGAACTTTTGTATGGTGGCCAGGTGTAGATAAAGATGTGGAATCTTATATAAGGAATTGTATGAATTGCGTTATGCAACAGAACAATCCTTTTCTAGAATGCACACATGGGAGTTACCCAGGTATCCATGGTAAAGAGCATATAGATTTTACAGGTCCTTTTTTAAATTATTTGTTCTTGATAGTCGTAGATGCTTACAGTAAGTGGCCAGAAGTAATTCCAATGAAGACAACAACGTCTTATGCCACAATAAAAGAGTTAATGCAAATATTTTCTACACATGGTAATCCAGAAAGAATTGTTATAGATAATGGTCCACAATTTACCTCACAAGAGTTTAAAATATTTTGTAACGCCAATGGAATAAAACATACATTTTCAGCAACATATCATCCCTCTACCAATGGAGAGGCTGAAAGGTTTGTTCAATCATTTAAACACAATATGAAGTGTAGAAAAGCAAACTCAGGTAACATATTTTTACATATATCAAAGATTCTATTGTCTTATAGAACACCGCCGCAGAGCACAACAGGCATGACATCGCCAAATTTGTTTATGGGGAGGAGGATTAGGTGTAAGTTAGATTTGTTGTATCCAAATTTGTAAAGTGATTTAGAAGATAAAGGTTATAAACAAGTAGAAAATCTTACAAAAGTAAGCCATTTTTTACCTTTATCTGATGTCATGGTAAGATCGTGCAACACTCCAGAGAAGTGGGTACCAGGAGAGATTGTAAGAGAGATAGTAAATTTACATTATGATATTCAAGTTGGTGGAAATATTGTAAAACGTCATGTTGATCAATTACAGCCATAAAACAGAAATACAGTAGGGCATGTGAATGTTAGAGATGGAAAACTTTCAGAAGTAGTTAGTGGAAAACTTTCAGAAGTAGCTAGATCAAATGAGTCAAATATTAACCAAGATGCTCCAACATCAAGTGTAGATTCCGAATCAATTCATGTACTAGTACAAGATGAGGTTAGAGTGCTTCCTAATAGGATCAATAGAGGAAAGCCCCCTGAGAGATTCGATTTATAAAGATTTTTACAATATCAAGTTAAGAGGGAGGAGACTGTTATGTATTATTGTTACATGTATTGAGCGCAACATTGCATCATATTCCATTGATAAACATGTTTAAGCATTGTCCATAACTGAAATAATGTATTTTGATATTAGGGTTCAAGCATTTATTTATTACCTCAAAGATAGGATGTGATTCTTTTTACTTTTGTACTGCATTAGGATTTAAGTCTTTCGAGAGCGATGCTCATATGTTTGATTTTATGTTTTGGTTTGTGAGATTGTTTACGAGACGCTCGACGCTCAGTTGGAAGCCAGAGCCACAGAGAAATGTAAGCCTGAGAGAAATTAAACGTATTTTAATAAGAAGTCTCTGATAATATCGCATCCAACCTAGAAGACAAATCGGCGAAGATGCTGGGATAGGAATATTCTAAACTAATAATAAACATTGTTATTCCAGGTATGTGGTATTATGAAATCACCAGACAATATTCAACCAACATATCAATAGGCAGTTCTACAAGCGATAGAATGGAAAATTCTAAAATTAGCAATATATGCTCCAAGTTGAAAGACAATGAGAATCAGAGAAATAATACATCAAGGCTTAGTCGTGGGAAATTACCTAAAAATAATGTTCATGAATATCAGAATCAGACCTATACAGAAACAACAGGACAATGTAAATGATATAGGTGTGGTAAAACTGATTATCTTGCATACGGAGCGAATAAATGTACCGCTACGGGCCAGACATGACTGAATCGTAGAAAGATGGGCCATTTTATAAATAATTGCAGATTTTCTTAACAATATGCAAAGAAAATAAATGTTGCAGTTGATACTATAGAACAAGGGAATAATGCAGAAAATGTTCATGATAATCATGATAGATCAAAAACTAATTTTGTGTTTTACGTAAATTCTGTCAACAACGCTGCAAAGAAACATATATTGATAGAAGTGATCATAAATGGTAAAATAATTATAATGTAAGTTGACACAGCAGCTGATGTATCAGTTATGTAAAGGAAACAGCTAGAACTATTCCTAATTTGTTATTAAAAAAGTACAAATAAAGTTCTAAAAGGGTGCAATGGTTTTGATATTCAGGTAATAGGTGCTTCAAATGTAGAAGTACAGTATTAAAAGCAAACGTTAGATAGAATGCCATTAACCGTGGTTAAAAGTAAAGGACAAACTTTGCTTGGTTTGGATTGTTTAAGATTGGCTAAGTATTTTGATGGTTACAGGTATATGGGTCAGTACAGTAAAAAATGCAAAGACAATTTTGATATTGTAATCAAATAATACTCCTAGATTTTTTGCTCCAAGACCAGTACCAGATGCATCGAAAAATGGAGACAAAACAGAAATCAGGAGGTTAAAAAGTGAGGGTTCATGGGAAAAGGTTACATATTGTGAAGGAAAATGATCAGGTTAGGTTAAGTAAAGATTACAAGGTAACGTTGTATCAACAGCTTCTGGTAGCTCAACATCCATTACTCTGGATGAAAACTCACAAAAATCATGTACAGTGTATGCATTCTTAGGTTTGTATAAACCATAGAGATTGCCTTGGGGAGTAGCAAGTACCCCCGTTATCTGGCAACAAACTGTGGAAAAGAGTATTTGTTTTCATAGATGATATTTCAGTCTCTGGTAAAGATAATAGAGAATATAGAGAAAGGTTATGGACACTTCTGAGGAAGTTGAAGGAACATGATATTAGAGTAAATAAGAGCAAATTTATTTTAGAAGTTGATTCAGTGGAATAGGTCTACTTAGGTTTTGTAATTTCTGGCAAAGGTATTGAAAAGACTAAGGAGAAATGAAGCATTACAATCAACAAAGG
>NC_090735.1:77205653-77235653 GCF_036898095.1 Palaemon carinicauda | reverse complement strand
CTGCTGGGTGCTTTCAGTTTTAATTTCAGTGAGGCAATAAAGTGCTGGTGATCGCTACCTATATCGGCACCTTTATAGCTTCTTACATTTCTCATGGTACCCCTTCTCCCTTTGTTAATGGCACTGTGATCTATCTGATTTTTGTAAATTCCACATGGTGAAGTCCATGTATACTTATGGATGTTCTTGTGTTGAAAAAGAGTACCTCCAATGACAAGATTGTTTGCTGAACAGAATCTAATGAAATGCGATCTATTTTCCTTTCCAACTTCGCCAAGACCCGACACCCATCACATTCTCAGTACCTTGATTATTTCTTCCAACTTTAGCATTGAAATCAATCAAAATTTCATATCTCTCTCGGATCTCATCTATTACCCTCTGCAGTTCTTCCTTCAGTGGAATCATCAGTTGGGGCATAGCAAACTATAATACTCATATTGCACTGCTTTGATTTGAACTTTGCTAATAAAAATCTACTATTTACAGCTCTTCACTCAGTTAATGCATGTTGTGCTCTTGGTGTTATCATCATTCCTGCCCCTTCTCTTCCAATTCCATCTGGTCTTCCTGATTAGATATATATACTTATATATATTGCCTTGGTCTAAAGTTTCCTTACCAATCCCTTTACAACGTGTTTCACTTAGGGCCTAGATCCAAAGTATGTTTCATGAATTCACGCTCCACTTGATGTAACTCCACAATCTTATTCAGTCTTATTCCAATTACCAATATTTAATTTTTCTTTAGTATTTATAAACCGGGAAATTCTTGGCCCCGTCTAGGTCCGGGACTGGGGGCCACTCTCATATAATTTTTCCATGACTAACTATATCCATAGAGGATTCATTGGCTAGATATATCAAAGGATAGTCAGTTCCTTGTGATGCGCAGTGCCTATAAAACTAAGGGAAGGGACTCCTGCCGGTCCATATTAATTTTGGTAAGGTCAAACCAAGGCATCATCAGCAAAGGCCAAAAAGACAGTTTGTCCGACACCTTAAACCCAATTAGCCACCCTGCTGCCAGTGACTTCATCGAGATTTAGGGGGGCATTTCTTCCACAACCAAAGCTTTTATTACTCCACCAAGTTGCTCATCTGCTTATAGCAAACATGGATTACTAAGATATACCGCCTAGCACGGTAAGCTAAGATATACCGCCTAGCACGGTAAGCTAAGATATACCGCCTAGCAGTATATACTGTACATATATATATGCATATATATACATATATATATATATATATATATATATATATATATATATATATATATATATATATATATATATATATATATATATATATATATATATATATATATATATATATATATATATATATATATATATATATATATATATATATATATATATATATATATATATATATATATATATATATATATATATATATATATATATATATATATATATATATATATATATATATATATATATATATATATATATATATATATATATATATATATATATATATATATATATATATATATATATATATATATATATATATATATATATATATATATATATATATATATATATATATATATATATATATATATATATATATATATATATATATATATGCATATATTTATATGATATATATATATATATATATATATATATATATATATATATATATATATATATATATATATATATATTTATATGATATGCAATATATATATATATATATATATGTATATATATATATATATTTATATGATATATATATATATATATATATATATATATATATATATATATATATATATATATATATATATAAATATATATATATATATATATTTCTACCTCATACTTGGGATCGAACACTAGCCCCTTCTAATGAAAGGCCAGGTCGAAACCAACAATGCCACGAGAGACCATAAAAGATATCGGAACCTGACGCTACCTAGCTGTCCGAGGATTTACCTGGCGAGATATCAGTCTCTTACCAGCGAGTTTTACCTGATATCCCGGCCCACCACGTGACACAATTGGTAGTAATTCATTCAAATTACCCCTAATGAGTCAATATTGATAAATATCAACACAACATCGTGTTCAAAATAGAAATAAATTTCTACCTCATACTTGGGATCGAACGCTAGCCCCTTCTAATGAAAGACCAGGTCGAAACCAACCATGCCACGAGAGACCATAAAAGATATCGGAACCTGACTCTACCTAGCTGTCCGAGGATTTACCTGGCGAGACATCAGTCTCTTACCAGCGAGTTTTACCCGATATCCCGTCCCACCACGTGACACAATTGGTAGTAATTCACTTAAATTACCCCTAATGAGTCAATATTGATAAATATCAACACAACATCGTGTTCAAAATAAAAAATAAATTTCTACCTCATACTTGGGACCGAACGCTAACCCCTTCTAATGAAAGGCCAGGTCGAAACCAACAATGCCACGAGAGACCATAAAAGATATCGGAACCTGACGCTACCTAGCTGTCCGAGGATTTACCTGGCGAGACATCAGTCTCTTACCAGCGAGTTTTACCTGATATCCCGGCCCACCACGTGACACAATTGGTAGTAATTCATTCAAATTACCCCTAATGAGTCAATATTGATAAATATCAACACAACATCGTGTTCAAAATAGAAATAAATTTCTACCTCATACTTGGGATCGAACGCTAGCCCCTTCTAATGAAAGACCAGGTCGAAACCAACAATGCCATGAGAGACCATAAAAGATATCGGAACCTGACTCTACCTAGCTGTCCGAGGATTTACCTGGCGAGACATCAGTCTCTTACCAGCGAGTTTTACCCGATATCCCAGCCCACCACGTGACACAATTGGTAGTAATTCATTCCAATTACCCCTAATGAGTCAATATTGATAAATATCAACACAACATCGTGTTCAAAATAGAAATGAATTTCTACCCCATACTTTGGGTCGAACGCTAGCTCCTTCTAATGAAAGGTCAGGTTGAAATCAACCATGCCACGATAGACCATAAAAGATATCGGAACCTGACGCTACCTAGCTATCCGAGGATTTACCTGGCGAGACATCAGTCTCTTACCAGCGAGTTTTACCCGATATCCCGTCCCACCACGTGACACAATTGGTAGTAATTCACTTAAATTACCCCTAATGAGTCAATATTGATAAATATCAACACAACATCGTGTTCAAAATAGAAATAAATTTCTACCTCATACTTGGGATCGAACGCTAGCCCCTTCTAATGAAAGGCCAGGTCGAAACCAACCATGCCACGAGAGACCATAAAAGATATCGGAACCTGACGCTACCTAGCTGTCCGAGGATTTACCTGGCGAGACATCAGTCTCTTACCAGCGAATTTACCCGATATCCCGGTCCACTACGTGACACAATTGGTAGTAATTCATTCAAATTACCCCTAATGAGTCAATATTGATAAATATCAACACAACATCGTGTTCAAAATAGAAATAAATTTCTACCTCATACTTGGGATCGAATGCTAGCCCCTTTTATGGTCTCTCGTGGCATGGTTGGTTTCGACCTGGCCTTTCATTAGAAGGGGCTAGCGTTCGATCCCAAGTATGAGGTAGAAATTTATTTCTATTTTGAACACGATGTTGTGTTGATATTTATCAATATTGACTCATTAGGGGTAATTTGAATGAATTACTACCAATTGTGTCACGTGGCGGGCTGGGATATCGGGTAAAACTCGCTGGTAATAGACTGATGTCTCGCCAGGTAAATCCTCGGACAGCTAGGTAGCGTCAGGTTCCGATATCTTTTATGGTCTCTCGTGGCATGGTTGGTTTCGACCTGGCCTTTCATTAGAGGGGGCTAGCGTTCGATCCCAAGTATGAGGTAGAAATTTATTTCTATTTTGAACACGATGTTGTGTTGATATTTATCAATATTGACTCATTAGGGGTAATTTGAATGAATTACTACCAATTGTGTCACGTGGTGGGCTGGGATATCGGGTAAAACTCGCTGGTAAGAGACTGATGTCTCACCAGGTAAATCCTCGGACAGCTAGGTAGAGTTAGGTTCCGATATATTTTATGGTCTCTCGTGGCATGGTTGGTTTCGACCTGGCCTTTCATTAGAAGGGGCTAGCATTCGATCCCAAGTATGAGGTAGAAATTTATTTCTATTTTGAACACTATGTTGTGTTGATATTTATCATATATATATATATATATATATATATATATATATATATATATATATATATATATATATATATATATATACTGTATATACATATATCCATATATACTGCATATATATATATATATATATATATATATATATATATATATATATATATATATATATATATATATATATATTTATTTATATATACATATATATATATATATATATATATATATATATATATAAATATATATATATATATATATATATATATATATATATATATATATATATATATATATATATATATATATATATATATATCTATATATATGTACATGTCCTAATTCATGTATATATAGACATGTCTTGTATGACAAGGGGAATGAACTCAATATTCATGAGTATTCCACAAAAATCTATGTTTCAGCTTAATATTGCAAAGATTGCATTTTGGTAGCGAAGGGAGTTTAGTTGCCTTTGGGCGCTCGAGTTGACAAGTCACTCACCTAAGAGGGTACTTATGTACAGTGTACTTACGAACGAACCTTTTGTAATAAAGAAAACCCTTATTACGACGTCTCATTATCTGTGTACAAGTGTCATATTGGTGTCAGGGGAAAAAAATACGTCTTTTGTGTATGCTCTGAGTGAAGTTGTTCTTTGAGCCATTAAAATAAAAGTTCAAGATGACTAGATACACAAGGACTAACATAGCAGACTCAGATGTAACAATAGACTCAAGTTTAGTGTATACAGAAAGCCAACGAATATCTCGGCATATGTCCATTACTACTCAAGCCATGGCAACAAAATTAAGAAATCTGTATTTACTTCTATGTTTTTAAGAGCATTTCGAGTCTGCAGCCCTGAATATATTGATGATGAAATAAAGGAGATTAGAGCAATAGGTAAAAAACTAAAGTATCCTGAAATTGTGTTAGATGATGCACTAAGAACAGCAAAAAAGACCTTTTTCGGTAATGATAACAGAAAAAACTACAACACACAAAATTTACTTGTACTGCCTTATTGTAATTCTTTTAAAGAAATTCCCCAACTGTTGAAAAATTTCAATGTAAATGTAGTATTTAAGAGTAAAAATACAATAAAACAGCCTTAATAAAGAATTCTCCTGACATTACCAAGGGATGTGTATATTGTATTCCATGCAATGCTTGTGAAAAATACTATATTGGTCAAACTGGTAAAGCCCTAGAAAAGAGAATTGAACAACATAAGAAAAGTGTCAGATATGCTCAAGATAATAATGCACTCTTTGCTCACGTTAGAGATGAAAATCACACTATTAATTGGTTAGGTGTAAAGAAATTGGTTCATTCAAACAACTTGGTGGAAAGAAACATCATAAAGTCCAGTTTCATAAAAGAAACCTTTGAAAACAACTTGAATATTGGTCATGGAATGTATAAACTCGACGCCTTTATATGTAAAGATATTTGTAAGCTATATAAAAAAACTTTAACCACCTAATGTAAAACTGAATGTATTGTGAATAGGTAACGTTACTGTAAAACTAATATTTAGACCTAAGCTATCATTCATTAAAGGGTACAATTATTTTATATAGTATGCATAAGTACACTGGCACTATATAGTGTTATGCTAGATATAAGTATTAATATATACGTGATTATATGTTTATGGTAAAATGCTGTATGTGCATATATATATATATATATATATATATATGTATATAAGTGTATGTATGTATATTTATGTATGTGTGTATATATGTATATATATATATGTATATGTATATGTATATGTATATGTATATGTATATGTATGTGTGTATATATATGTATGTATGTATATGTATGTGTATATGTATGTATATGCATATATGTATATATAGATTTATGTATATGTATGTGTATACGTGTATTTGTATATATATGTATATTTATATAGATAAGGCTACCGTTATTCATATAAATAAACTGTATTGAAAGTCAAAAAACAAGAATTTACCGGTCACCAGAATTACCCTTTTTAGCAGGTGTCTAATGAGGTCGGATCTCCGCCCAGTAAACACCTGACCATAGGCAGGTAGCTGGTATGGGATTGCCATTGTTCTGTGCGCCTCTATATGTATGTTCGTACGTTTACTTTCCCTATGAAATGTATAGAAACCTCTCCCAATAAATCAGTCCTCTGAAGAAGTATCACGAAACTAGTCAGGACTTAATCGTATATTTCGTATTTTCATTTTCCCTGTGGTTCTTCTGCATCTGAGCATCACATTTTCCTGATATTTTTACGCATATATATATATATATATATATATATATATATATATATATATATATATATATATATATATATATATATATATATATATATATGTGTGTGTGTGTGTGTGTGTGTGTGTGTGTGTCTGTCTGTGTATATATACATATATATGTATAAATTTTATAGTATGGATAGGGAAAGAGTGGTTCCAAATATCCTTTTTTATTCCCAACATTTCGGGATTCCCAATCGCAGTGTTATGGGCTACGAATAAAACATATACAAAAGAATTAGGAAACAGTTACTATTTTGGTGGGAAAGCAGGTTTTTCTTAAAATATTCACATAAATAGACGATTTCAGTATGGAAAGATTCCCAGCTTGAAGTCAAAAGAATGCTCTGTGGAGAAGAGTAAAAATAGATTTACTTATTGAATTATAAAAACAAGAGCTATAAAAGTTTGAACCTAATCCAGTAAAAGTCTTTTTTTTTCTAAAAATCTCTGTACCAAAATCTTCTCTTTTTCTAGAAAGGGTAGTTAATAACCATTCTTCTTTTCTAAGGTGAACGTTATGTTTTCATGTCATGAGTTAGCAAGTCAAGGAAGAAGTCAGCACCGAACTCATCTCTAAAAAGAGCAAAGTTGTCATCAACATATCTAACATAAACCAGGGGATGATATCTTAAAGGGCAATTTTCCAGCATGAAAATATTAGCAAAAGTGGGTCCCAAGGGGCAACCCATAGCAATCCCAACAAGCTATTTGTACAAAATACCATTAAAAACGAAAGAGGTGTCCAGCACCGCTAGCTTCAAAAGTTTTTTAAAAGACGTGCGTTTAAAATCGTTAATAGTGGAAGGTTCAGAAAATAATTTGTTTGAAATAATATCAATTGTTTCTTCCATAGGTACATTAGTGAATAAGGACTCAACATCAAGACTCGTCATGAAAAGATCTGAGTCCTGAGAGATTATGGCCTCTTTAAATGCATACGAGTTATTAAGTGAGAATGTGTTTTTTTGTAAGAGGTTCTAGCAAGAGAACGAGAAACTTAGCTAGTTTGTACTTTGGGGTGTCAAATGACAATAAGATAGGTTTCCACAGAACATTGGGCTTGTGGATTTTGGGCAAACCATATAAGATGCCATACGAAGACCCCGAACAGAACTAATTTTGGTAAGTAGTTTCATTTATGGATTTTTCATTCACAGGAGTCTTTAAAAATTGATTAATTCTATCCTCAGTTTTAAAGATATTATTAAAATTAGGTTCACAAGTTTTCCGAAATTTGGATTCATCATTCAGAATAATCTCCATTTTCCCACATATTCCTCATATTATGCCTAAGGGCATAAGGTTGCCGTTAATTTTGTAATTAACTTTTTCTGTTGTTCGTACTAGCTTTTTCTCTTCATTGCTACAATCCGCCAGTAACTGGGAAAGGGACATATTTTCATTAGGAAGATGATGGACACTGTATCATTCACAATTCTTTAGTATATCACTATATGCTAAAAAAGTACAGATAATAAGTTCAAAGTATGTCTTTGCCGTAAAACACCTCCCAAGAATAATCGTCTCCTTGACCATTAAGGATGGAATGTCAAAGCAGGACTCCGTATATCAGCCCTTGTAAAGAAAACACACCTGCGTCACAGTTCACTCTTGATAATAAGTAGAAAACCTTCTCAATGCTCGAAACCGGTTGAGTTGAAGGATGTATTATACTTAATTCCACATAATTTGAAATCTATTTTTGTACATAAGTGACCATTACTTTGTGAACACTGACATTGTGATAGTGTTTCACGGCAAAGACATACTTTGTACTTAGTAGTATTTAGTGATATACTAAAGAAGAATTGTGAATGATATGGTCTCCATCACCTTCCTAGTGAAAATATGTCCCTTTCCCAGTTACTGGCGGATAGTAGTAATGAAGAGAAAAAGATAATATTAGCAATAAAAAAAGTTAATTACAAAATTAACGCCATTGAGGCAGCAATCACTTTTGATAAATCCTGTTTAAAAGGGGGTCTACTCCCGAAATAATAATAATAATAATAATAATAATAATAATAATAATAATAATAATAATAATAATAATAATAATAATAATAAATCATAATTATGTGGCATATACAATAATTAATCTAAAGAAAAAAAAACAGTGCATTGAAGACGATATAATACCTAGACAAACAAATTTAAAATTTATGTAGAGAGATGTAAATTAAATACAAACAAATTCTAATATACTATTTGCAGTCAAGAACCGAAAAAGTTTATCCTAGACTACTCTGCTCGAGGAAATGTTAGTATAGTAAAATGTGGAAACAGAAAGGTTAACAAAAATAAAATATGCACGAGGTAAAAAAAAAATAGAATATTAATAAAACGAAAGGGTGAAGATGATTTTTCACACCCTGTGTATGAAGAGAGGAGGAGGAAAGGGGCAAGGGGCAGCGTAACAGAACGTGATAGGAATTAATTGCAGTCATGCACGAGGTAAAGGAAAATAAAAGAATAAAATAATTGATTTGTGAAGCTAATTCTTCACACCTTGTGGATGAAAAGAGGAAGAGAAATGGGGGAAGGGTTAGCATAATCATAACATGATTAGTGTAAATAGCAAAGTTCTTCAGAATTTCCGAGATCATGAATAAATTCAGAGTTAATTTTAAGGGAGGAATTCCAGTCCCGCTCCTACATCCTAAGTTTCAGAATAGAATGTTTGTCAAAGCAAGTAAAAGGTAAAATTAAACTGATAGGATGATATATCGATAAAAACAGAGAAACCACTTCCCTTTCGGTGTTAAAGGTATTCAAAATGTCTCCGATCCTTTTCCAATCAAGACCAAGAAAAACATGGTTACCCTTTTCAGTGAAGTACACTTTTCTGAAGACATATTCGCTTTTTAAAATATGGGATTCAATACAGGGTTTTTCGCAGACAATGTCACGGGGGAACTCATAACAACGTAGTAGATTAGCAATACAAAAGTTAGATTCAACATTTAAAGCTAAGGTACATGATTGATCAGCCAAATGATGCTGAATAGTTTAACCAAATGAAAGGAAATTACTTTAAAGGAATAAGTAATATAAGTTCGAGGTGTTGGGGTTAGCATAAAAACAAAGTCATCGTTAATACTGACTTTATTAAATCGAAAATAACTCACAGAAGCAAATAACCATTGGTGAACCTCGGGTCGGCAGAATACAAAACAGGGAAAAGCCTAAAACATTATAATAGTATAAATGACGCAAGGGTACAAAAAGTAATGGAATCTATGGGAGAGGATTCAATCATTTATAATGCAAAACAATAGGCAAACGAAATAAGGAAAAAACTCTGTTATATTCAATAGTAAAATAATAATGATAAATCAATATATGACATTTCCTTTTTCCTTATATTAAGATATCCTCTGTAATTAAAGATTCAGTCTATCAGGTGGTTTAACCACTCTACCTGATCTACATAGTGGTAATGATTCAGGCAATGACACGTTACTAGGGATTGACTCATCTGCAATAGCAGGCTCAACAGAAACTTCTGTTACTAAAGTGGTTACTATTCTCACAGCTTAAACCAGTATCAGAATTTCTAGCAATTGGAATAAGAGACAAAATATGTTAAGAGAATTTACTATTTGCTACGAATAGGAACAGTACAGTCATCAGAATTAGGAGTGAATATAGGCATTAACTGATTAGCATGGCGTTTCCATACCATGTTACCAATACCAAAATTCTTCAATTGCACTTTATAATTTCTAAAACCAAGCACTTCAATAATTTGACCAGACAGCCAAATGTTCCCAGCATCAAATTTTTTTTTACAAATACTGCATCAACCACATATTTAGACTTCTCAGATTTCAATAATTTTTCATTTCTTTCTTTTTCTTATTCTGGGATTTTATCCTGTCAGTTGAACCAGGAAAATTGAGATTGAACATCATATCAGATGGGGATTTCCCAGTGGAAGAATGAACTGTCCTTCTATAATTGTACAAATATCTACACAAACGTGTAGTGATATTCCCCTCTGTGAATTTAACAAGACTCTGTTTAAAAGTCTTAACTGCTCTCTCTGCAAGCCCATTTGATAATGGATTGTACGGAGCAGGCGTAGCATGCTTAATAAGATTCTTCTGGAAGAAAGTCTCCATCGTAATAGAAACAAAATATTTAGCATAATCAGAACCAAGTACACTGGGTAATCGAAATTCGCAAAAACTAAGCCTCAATTTCCCCAGAGCTAAAATTGATGTTTTTGATTTAGTTACATGAATATCCAAAAATATAGTGTAAGAATCAATGATTATAAAAAAAATAGTTTCCATCTATAGGACCAGCATAGTCTATATGTACTCTCTCCCACGGTTTATCAGTCTCTGGCCACGACAATACAGAAGATTTAGGAGTTTGATAATTTTCAAAGCATACATTACATGATTCTGTCATTTCACTAATGTCTCGGTCTATTTTCTGGTCACCATATCCAATTGCATGCTCCAGCTTTCATTGCACTAATACCATTATGACCAACATGTACAGTAATTGATCCAACAATACATTTCACATACCAGATGGAATAATCACATGGTTTCTATACAAAAGTACATCCACCATAAAGGGTTCAATTTTGTTTCACTTGAGAAAAATCCGAAATTAAAGGACGATTAATCCAGCCATATTTCACACAAATGATTACTTTCTTAAGCACAGGATCAAATTTAGACAAAAATTTAATCAATCCAAAAAGATAATTTTTATCATCCAAATCTTGAACCATATGTACATATTTAGTAGGGGTAGTTAAATCCAAATCCAAATCAGAAAGGGGTAACCGACTTAAAGCATCTGCGACAACGTTGTTCTTGCCAGTTTTAAAACACGAATTATAATAAGATTGAGAAAGCAGTAAGGTCCAACGTTGTACCCTAGCATTAGCATTCATAGGTACCAACTTGGTTCTGCCAAATAAACCAAGTAAAGTTTTGAGGTCAGTTCTGATTACGAATTTGCGACCCAACAAAAAATATTTAAACTTGGAGACAGCATAAACCAAAGTTAGAGCTTTCTTGTCCCATTGCGAGTATCTCAACCCAGCAGCTGACAATTTCTTACTTGCAAAAAAGATTGGTTTTTCAATACCATTGAATTTCTGCATTAGAGTACATCCCACACCCACTGGAGACGCATCCAGTTCTACTACTACTAGACTATCCCCGTCTATAATAACAAGAAAATTGAACCTGGATAACTCAGCTTTGACCGTACTGAATGCATTAGCCTCGCTATCATACCATTCAAATTTTGCATTTTTCTTCAAAAGATCATATAGAGCAGAAAGTACACTAGAAAATTTTATAACAAATCTCGAATGATAAGTAACCATTCCAAAAAACGATTTCACTTCAGAAACAGACTTTGGAAAAGGGGCTTCCAGAATTGCAGATATTTTCTTTGGTGATGGCCTAATTCCATATCCTGAAATGACATTGCCTAAGTATTCTAAATTACTGGTATTTAAAACAGTTTTGCTTTTATTAATGGCAACATTATGCTTCTGAAGCTCTCTTAAAACTCTGTTTAGTCTCTTTCATAATGTTCTTTTTGTGTCTCTCCCCCAATAAAAATGTCATCTAGTAAAGCAATAACACCATCAATATGCATTAAGATTTGAGAAATTAATCTCTGAAAGATAGCGGGTGATGGAGAAACACCAAAGAGAAGTCTTTTATACTTAAATGATCCCTTGGGAGTGTTTATTACAAGCAACTTTTCACTATCAGCATCTATAGGTAACTGTAGGTATGCATCCTAAAGATCAATTTTTGAAGAGATTGTACTCTTACTCACTATAGCAAATATTCCCTAAAGTCTAGGTAAATGATATTTCTCACAAGCAATATTGTTATTAAGATATTTGAAATCACCAAAAATTTGCATACACTATTTATCACTTTTTACAACAGGCATGATAGGAGCTGCCCAATCACTAAATTTAACAGGTTCTATCATATCATCCTCCACAAACTTATCTAATGCATTTTCAACAAACTTTACATATTTACTAGCAACAGGAATAGATTTATGGAGTTTAGGAAGTGCACCACTTTTCAAGTAGATTTTAGCTACTACACTAGTAACAGACAAGTTAGGATCAGTATTGAACTGCTCTAACCGGGATCTAGCATCCAAAACAGAATTAAGGTCTACCTCATTTTCAATTCCTGTAAAGAAATACCTAATTTTGGCATTAAATCTTTACCACAAAAATTGACATTAGGGTCTTAAACCACATAATATCCATGACGGATGTTGTAATCTTGAAACTTTACATTAACAAACTCCTTGCCAATTACATGAATAGAATTATTTCCACATGCATTCAGCCCTTTACTAAAAGGCTGAACAGGCAAACCTAAAATTTGAACATATTCACAATTCAGAGTTTAAACCACAGCACCACTATCTACTTCATATGATATATCAGTATCATTCAACTTTAAGGTAATCTTTGTTCTGATTGGTTCAACATTATCACAATCACTCCCCAAATTCAGCATGTAATCTGATTCTGGATCATGAGACTCATCCTTTAAATTGAGCAATTGATCACAATTATTATCATCATCAAAATCTGAATTAACACATTCATCTAAAGCAATTAATTTCTTTCTAGACTTGTTAAGCGGACTTTTACCATCCCTGTTCTTTTCCACACCTGGCTTAGGTGAAGCCTTTTGGTCCTGATTTGACTCTATAAAGCAAGGACAAACAGGTGCCCTTTTCTATTATAATAAAAAGAGATAAATGGGAAAATCTGCAATTCTCACTACAATGAGGATAACCACAATGTGTACAACTAAAACTGGCTTTACGTGTGGTTGCACTATAATTTAAATTCAAAGCATTAACACTATCAGTTTAACCAACTTTCTCAGAACAGAAAGCTCTCTCAAAATTCTAAACTCTTTCAAAGGTTTCTGTCAGAGTCATAGTTTGTAAATTCAAATATTCAGCAGCCAAAATCGGAATATAAACTTCATTGTAAATGACCATAAACAACTAATCTCTGACTAGACTGTCAAAGGCAGTGCCAAAATCACAATCTGAAGCTAAGGATTTCAGATCAGCATGAATATCATGCAATGACTCACCCCGATTTTTCTTCCTTTGCCAAAACTTGATCAAAGATCTGAGATAAGATAGTTTCACAATAAAATGGGTTTCAAAAGGGGAAAAATATCATCAAATTTCAAAAACACATCATAAGGTAATTTAGGTGGACATAGAGAAGCTAAAACATTGAAAGTCTCTGTACCTAAAGAAATAAGAGGACTATTTTTCTTCTTAACCTCCTCAGTGATGCCATAGTGACCAAAATATACTTGCAGCATAGACAACCAAAAGTCTAGATTGATCTTTTTAGGATCAGAAGGATCAGTCTTACTTTGGGGTCCCAAAGCCATCGTAGAACACTAGAAATCGTTGAATCCACGTAACTAATCACGGGCAAAAACGAAGCTAGGCAGTTTAGGCAAACAGGTTAGGCAGCATAGCAGGTTTACCAAAATCAAAGGCTCAATTCTTCCATGAAACAATGACATCACTCCTGGGAAACAGGTTGACATCCTGATAGCCTCGAGGTGTAGCTGAAATGCAAGAGCGCTAACCTAGGAACTTTTGTGTGGACTCTTGTATAAGGCATACATGTTGCGTGAAAACCAGCGTCTTGAATTCTGCTCACAAAATCAACATCCTGCATCCAGACTTCATTCGTTGCCACTTTGAGATGTTGGGGTTAGCCTGAAACAAAAGTCATCGTCAATACTGACTTTATCAAGTCAAAAATAACTCACAAAAGCAAATGGCCATTGGAAAACCTCGGGTCGGCAGAATACAAAACAAGAAAAAGCCTAAAACGTTATAAAAGTATAGATGAAGCAAGGGTACAAAAAGTATTGGAATCTATGGGATAGGATTCAATCATTTATAATGCAAAACAATAGGCAAACAAAATAAGGAATAATACTCTGTTATATTTTATAGTAAAAGAATAATAATAAATCAATATATGATAATAAGCAACATTTTTTTTTTGTATCTGGGTCTTCAAAAAGAAAGGAAAATAAATTTGGCGTAAAAACGAGTTTCTTTCTGAAGATTATGATAAAAGAATGGATTTTTAGATGCAAGTTTGAATATGGTATTTAGTAAATCATTGAGAGAGCGTGAATTACTTCCTGAATTAGTTACATTAACGACTCTAAATATCAGGGGGGTAGTTGAGTTTTAAGGACCGGAATCATTTGGGACAAAGGGGACTCTATCGACCAGAGATTTTATATGCCTATATGGTTAAGGGTAATTGATAAAGCATTGATTTCTTGGGGATTTTCTCATTCACAAAAACAGGTTATACGATTAAGATAGCAGCAGGGACATTACCACAAGGAGGATCAACTATGGGACTGTGATTGGTACTGTCTCCGGAACGGCCCTTGAAGGCAGCTCTGCTGTTTGCTGTTATAAAATGAGGATTGAACAGTATAAAGAACTACGACAAAATGATTAAAATGGTGATTTACTGATAAGACATTTGGACAAACTGGTAGTTTATGAGGTTGTTCACAATTTGAACAGGTGTAACTATTTGTAACTTAATGTCTTTTTTGGTTTATGTATATTATTACTGGGTTTTACTTTTGTACTTAGCTTTTGTTCATTTATGTAAATTAAAGATAGAGTGGGCTGTTTAGCAAGACTAACAGCTCCTTTTGACCAATTTTTGTCAATAAATTGTAAAAATAAAAAAAAATAAAGATTTAAACATGTAACGTTAGTGGTATACTCACGGTAACGAACTGCACAGAGAAATATTTTTTTGGAACGCATTAAAGGATTTAGTCTCGCTATTCGACTGGCTGAGCTGGGTAAATGGGGACATTTACTTGATGTGTGGTCATCATGACCAAAGAAAATACGCTTGCCACAAATGGGACTATTACTAATAGGAGCTCTAAGAGGATTATGAGATTGTCTCTGGTTAGTTTTATATCACTCACCGTGACAGGGGTTTGAACAGGTTGTGGAGGATTTATTTTTGCTTTATTTTAATTTTCGTTTTTGCCAAATCCTGTATGAGAGAGAGAGAGAGAGAGAGAGAGAGAGAGAGAGAGAGAGAGAGAGAGAGAGAGAGAGAGAGAGAGAGAGAGAGAAAGAGAGATTGTGTTAGCGAGCGAAAGTAGTTAGTGTATCGATCGTTGGTGGTGAGAAAGACTGTTGGTTTAAATGAGATTGTTTGCTTATGTTGTTTTTTAGTTAGGTTACGACAGTGTGAATGTCTTGGGTGAATGCTTTTTTGATTTGACAGCAGCTTAAGGCAGTTGTGTAAACGCTGGATTTACTTCATTATTATTACCAGCGTGGAAGTGTTTATTTATTTAAAAAGTAAGTATAGTTTTGTTTATATTTGCTAGTTGTGATTGTGAATGATAGGAACAATTTATTATTTATCTTTGATTATAGTGCGATAGTTAAGTTAGTTAGGAGTGTTCGTAAGTGTTTTTATTTTTTATTTTGGCAGGCCGTGATTCCTCCTTTAGAGAGACCAAAGTTTTTCAGAAAGTGGATGTATTGTTGATGACTTGGCCTGTATTACGATTTTGTTTGGACTGTTTTATTGGATTACTGAACTGTTGATGACCTAGGCCTGTGAATTAAGATTTCGTATGATGGTGATGATGATGATGATGATGATTTCGACGACGATGACACCCATGACCCCGAGGAGTTAAGGCCGTTATGGAAATTTATGAGAGTCTTCGGGTTTCATATAGTGGTGTTGTGCCATAAAAGACAGTTGGCTCGTGTGTATAGACAGTGTTGGTGTCTATAAAATATATATGAACACAGATATTTATTTGGGTGGGGGTGTGCGGTTGATTTAAGTTTTGTTAGGGGTTTTGTTGATTATTTGAATGGTGGTTATTGTATATTTAGTGTGAAGTTTATGATTAGTTGTAAGTGTGATTATTATTTTGATTGTGAATGGTTCCATGTTAAGTATTTTAGTTTTAAGAAATATAGTATTAAGGGTATGTTTTGTTTTTGTTGCCCTTCAGTCTAAGAGTCCAGTTTATGATAACGTAAGGGAAAAGTATGTGTTGAGGAGACCATTGTCAGTAAGTGTGATTCAAGGGTGTGGGGGTTGTCCTTGCAATATCCGCCACAAGGTCTAACTTTAGGTTTAGGAGCACTACCGTTTCTAGTAAGTTTGCAAAGGCACCAGCCAACAGTTGAGACACTACCACTGGAGATTTACTAAGTTCTTTGATTGGCCAGGCAATACTTCCTGGTTACGGCTCATTTTGTCTTTGCCTACACATATACCGAATAGTCTGACCTATTCTCATCACATTTTCCTTTATCCTCTTACACCTGACAACACTGAAATTACCAAATAATTCTTCTTCGCTCAATAAGTTAACTACTGCAATGTAATTGTTCAGTGGCTACTTTCCTCTGGGCAAGGGTAGAAGAGACTCTTAAACTATGTGTAAGCAGCTAATCTAGTAAAACGCCACTCCAAAATTAAACCATTGTTCTCTGGTCTTTGGTAGTACCATAGCCCCTGTACCATGGCCTTCCACTGTCTTGGATGAGAGAGAGAGAGAGAGAGAGAGAGAGAGAGAGAGAGAGAGAGAGGGGGGGGGGGATAATTACTACCGAACAAAAGAGGTAATGTAATAAATATTTGTAGTGAGAAAGACTCTTGATATAATTGAAGGTTATTATTTTCTTCTATTACATTTCTTTTGTCAGATAGGTTAGGACGGTACACGGCAGTGTTGTCCAGTGGATTTTTTTTCTATTTTTTTTTTACTTCATAGATAGAGGGGATTCTGAATGCTGGAATTATTTTACTATCGGCTATGTAAGTGATTTACTATTTTCATCAATAAGTATTGTTTTGTCTTGGGGTGATTGTGCTCCACAGAACCAGTTTATTATTAGTAGTTTTGATTATAACGTAATAGTTTTGTTAGCTACGAGTGTTTATAAGTGTTTTTATTCTTTTTTTGTGGCAGAACTGTAGTTCCTCCTGTTTTCTCTCTTATTGTGTACAGCAGCTTCACTCTCCCTCTCCTGTTGAGTATGCAGTATTTGAGAGAAGAGATGGCAGTATGAATTGTGCAAGACTTGAGCTGAATTATTCTTAAAAACATAGATTGGGAAGTTGACGACTGGTGCGCTATCGGAAATTGAGGTGGGATGCTCTTTTGATGATGATGATGATGATGATGATGATGATACATATGACCAGACTAAATAAGGCAGTTATGTCAGATTGACAGAAGGTACTGTTTGCCACACAGCTGTGTCATAGTACTATTAAAGACTGTTCAGCATAGTGTGGACGATGGAGGCAAAATGGAATAGCAATTAAAGATTTTAAAGGAAAATTTCGGTTGAGTTGGTAACAAGAGGAGAATAAGAATAAGAAGTTGTAATTAGAGAAAAAGAGGTGGAGTTTTGAGAATGAGATGCAAAAGAACTGAGGGAACTTGGGGGATCGTCGGAAGAGTGAAAGAACTAATGGAGAAACGAATACTGAAACAAATGGCAGTTACGATAGGGCAAGTAATTGAAATTATAAGAAAGTTCATGGGTGAAGGTGCAGTTGAGGAGTGGCCTCTGCTTTGAGTAAAGGGTTGATAGTGGAAGAAAACCGCACGTGATACTATGGAAGGAAGTATTAGTGATTAGGGATTAATCATAATGAAAATGAACCGAAAGGAGAGAGAAAGGAGGAGAGGAAAGATAAAATTTTTGTTAAGAAAGAGAAGAGAAAGGTTGAAGATGAAAGTGAGAATGCCCATGAATGGGTGAATGAGGTGAATAAGAAGGTAAGTCGAGCGAATGAGGTGAATAAGAAGGTAAGTCGAGCGAATGGGGTAAATAAGAAGGTAAGTCGAGTATGATTAGGGATCGAGACTCAAGTGTAGAATTAGATTCATTGTATTCGAATGAGGAAGAGAGAATCAAGGAATTTAACAATTAAGATAATAGTTATAATGAATTTGAGGACGTGTGTGAGACAGTGTTTATGAGAGAGGTGCCCCGATGTGAAAGGTATAACGAACATAGTAGTAAGGATGTATTTGACTTTTTCTGGCAGAATGAAAGGTATCACCAAGCTAAGTATGGTGATAGCAAGAGAGTTTGGGCTCGCAAACTAGGGAGTATTTCTCAGGATATTTGTTCACTATGTATTGGGTGATAACGACTGCAGGGAATATTGAGTATGAACGTGTGAAAAGTAGAATGATTGAACAGGTAAAACATATGATAGGAGGAATGAGTATAATTATAAAAATGAGTTTGACGAGGCACGAATGAATGTTGGCGAAGCTATACCTATGTATACATGCCATTTAGAAACTTTAAATGGGAGGAAGTATGGGACCAAATGAATAAATGTTTTGGTTGTGAATGATAGAATCAGTTTATTATTAATCATTTCAATTTTAGCGTGATAGGTTAATTAGCTAAGTGTTCATGAGAGTTTTTATATTTTTATTTAAAGACATACTTCTTTTACCTCTCATTATGGAAACAGCATTACTCTCCCTCTGTTGTTGAGAATGCAGTGTTTTGAGATACGAGATGACGATGTAGACGGTGTAAGACTTGGGTTGCATCATTCTTAAAAATATAGGTTGGGAAGTTGATAACTGTTGTGATATATGGAATATGGAATTAGAATAATGATAATATCAACAACAAGACCAAATAAGGCAGTTCTGTTGAATTGACAGAAGATACTGTTTGCCACAGAACTGTGACAGTGTGCTGCTGAATACTGTCCGGCCCTGCGTGGATGATGGTATCCATGCCCACATACACACACACACGCATATATATATATATATATATATATATATATATATATATATATATATATATATATATATATATATATATATATATATATATATATATATATATATATACATATATATAAATACACACACACACACACACACACACACACACACACATATATATATATATATATATATATATATATATATATATATATATATATATATCTGTGTGTGTGTTTGTGTTTGCAGAGTGCGTATAAATCATTTAAATTGCCTATTTACTGTGTTAGTTTGAAGTGTTGTTGGTGTTTTTTCCCCAATTTTGGGATGTAGATGACATAAAAAAAGGAAGAAGAGTAGATTTTTCTTCTCTTCTCCAAAGGAAGCTTCATATGTCGAATCCCCTATTGCCGTTACCCTGGTGACACGAGGAAGCAGCAGCTGGCCTATCGGAACTGCGTCACAATCACTCGTCATTCATTGCTTTTTTATCTGGCTCTTTTGTCTCTCTCACTTCTATTCTCCTATCAACTTGAGCTTTCTTAACTTCATTCATCCACCCAAAACTTGGCCTTCTCTTGTACTATTCCTATCAACTATTGCATTTATCAGCTTCTTCATCAGACAGCTATTTTCCATTCACTCTACAAGACCGAACCACATTATACATACTCTAACTGCTAATTCATTTCTTACACCCGTTTTCACACTCAATATTTCATTCCTAACCTTATCTAATCAAGAAACACCAGCCATACTCCTCATATACTTCATCTCGAAAGCATGCAATTTCTATCTCTCCGTCACTTTCATTCCCAACAACTCCAATCCATAAATCACAGTTTGGACAATCACTTCCTCAAGCATAACTCTCTTTGCATTTATTCTTAACCCTCTATTCTTTACCACTCCCTTTACTGCCCAAAACAATTCACATCCTTCATCCACTCTCTGACATGCATTTGCTTCTACTCCACCATTTGCAACAACAACAGACCCATAGTACTTAAACTGATCTACTTCTTCAAGTATCTCTCCATTCATCATGAATCAGTCTAGCACCTCCCTCCATTCTCATGCATCTCATAAGCTATCTATTACCCACATTAAATCTCAACTTCCTTCTCTCACAAAGCTATTCAAACTCTGTCACTAATCAACCCTGCTTCTCCTACGAGTCTGCAACTGAAACTATCATCCGCAAACAACAAGTGATTCACCTCCCATTTATGATCACTCCCATCTATCAGTTTCAATCATCAACCAAGCACTCGAGCATTCCCATCTCTTATTATTATTATTATTATTATTATTATTATTATTATTATTATTATTATTATTATTATTATTCGCTATAACCTTAGTTGGTAAAGCAATATATAAGCCCAAGGGGTCCAACAGGGAAAAATAGCCCAGTAAGGTAAAAGAAACAAGGAAATAAATAAAGTACACGGGAAGTAATTAACATCAAAATAAAGTATCCAAAGAACAGTGGCAATATTAAATTAGATCTTTCATATCTAAACTATAAAAACTTAAAAAAAAAAAATCAAGATGAAGAGAAATGTGATGGGCTGAGAGAAGGTTGTGACTCAAATGCAGGATGAAAGCAACTGAGTGAATTTATTACAGAACATCCAGTTTATATATACATCAATTGGGGGCAAAACGCCGTAACATATAACAAGCTGTTTCTTGTTCAACGAACAATGGTTTTTGTTAACATTTAACGGTGAGAAAAATAGGCATGTTTATTCAGGTATTTATCAGTGCGAGCGAAGATGCAAAGGAGACTATATAAAAAAAAAGAGAAATGTCGTTACTATGTACGATCGTGTGACACACGGTTGGTACATGGCTCCCCTCCTAAAAATGACATACTGTGCATTTCTTCGCAGCAGCCCTGAATCTGGTGTGCCAGTAGCAAAACTGCGGCCGATGGGCGGCTGTGAGTGGCTGTAGACGTCGTTGGTTGGGGCGCGAGCGAGTGGTGGATGATGGGTGACTTTGTCGCCGCTCCGGCTTGTCACGGGGTAGGCGTGTGTGTCCTACAGCATTCATAGGCGTGTGTGTCCTACGGCATTCACATCAGCTTCGGTTGACGTTGAATGGGTATCCTCTTCGTCAGGAGTGGAGGGGTTGATGGAGGTCTTGAAGGTCGTGAAGTGGCTGTCCATAAGGGCATCGGCTTTGGTCATCAAGTCCTGTATGGGTAAACCATCGACATCGGGTATGGCAGCACGTACAGGTTCGGGGAAACGGCTTACCCAAAGGGTACGAAGTAGGTTCACCTCAGAGGAGAGCCATCTGCGGCAGATTGCAGGCAAATGATACTGAGGGTGAGCGAAACTCTTTGGTCCCCCAACGGTTGTTGAGAGAGCTGAAAAAGCTTTGCCATACAGGCGGCTGGCGACGGTGAGTACTGCTGCATAAGGTATGTTTTGAGGGCGTCATAGTAACAGTGAAGGGCGGGAGGAGGGGGAGGCGGGAGGAACGAGTCACTACGGGGTCACCAATGTGACGTGCCGAGAGAAGGTTGTGACTCAAAGGCAGGATGAAAGCAACTGAGTGAGTTTATTACAGAACATCCAGTTTATATATACATCAATTACGGGCAAAAAGGCCATAACATATAAAAAGCTGTTTCCTGTTCTACCAACAATGGTTTCTGTTAACATTTAACGTTGAGAAAAACAGGCATGTTTATTCAGGTCCCTATCAGTGCGAGCAAAGATGCAAAGGAGACTATATACAAAACAAGAGAAATGTTACTATGTATGATCATGTGACACACTGTTGGTACAGAAACAAGACTGACCAGCGTGCTCGGGTGCACCCTCAAGCAAGAGGGTGCATGCTTCACTGCCTATGTATAAACTCTTCACTGCTTACAACAGTCTTCGACCAATTCCATATAAGCTCATCACATCCCACGTCGCTTCTCTGTCAATCCTATCATAAGCTTTCTCCCGATCCATTGTTGCAACATACATTTCCTCACCTTTTGCTAAGTGTTTCTCGAATATCTGCCTAATAGTTAAAATATGATCCATACATCCCCTACTTCTCAAATCACCTAGTACTTCTAAGATTGTATCCCCTTGTTTATCCTTAATCCCAGGAATCAACACTCTACCATACACTGCTCTATCATACCCAACAAACTAATACCCCTAGAAATACAACACTCACGCATATCTCCCTTACCTTTGGTTTTAGTTGTAAGAAACATAGTTTTAAGATTGTTTACTTTTGTCCAAGATTGCAGTTAAAGATAACTTAAGGGGAAACTTTTTGGTGCAGAGACTATTGTCTATAAGAGTGTTTCACGGGTGTGGTATTTTATTTATAACCCGCCACAATTCTTTCAGTAAGAAATTTGATATTGTACCAACCGCGTGTCACACAATTGTACATAATTCCTTTTGCATATATTATGCTTGTATCTTCGCTCTTCCCTAGCACTGAACAAACATGAAAATTCATGTCTGCCGTTTCCTCTGTAACATTGTCTGTCTTGTTAACTTGTTATGTCCTGTTGCCTTGAGGTTTTGTATATAAAGGAGAGTGTTCTATAACAATATAACTCATTTGATTGCATCCTGCCTTTGAGTTCACAACCCTCTATCGGCCCGTCACAATATGAACCAAACCTTGGGGAATTACACTTGCAAAATCAACAGACATAAGGGATTAGAAGATTACTTCGGTATTGTTGGGATTAGAAGATTACTTCGGTATTGTTGCAAAGAAATTTGAAATCTGATACTGGGTTCTCATTAATAAGCTGAGGGTGATTATCATTAGTTTATTAAACCAGCTATGCAGCACTGACAAGCCAACATGTAGAGAGCGGTGGAGAATTCGGAAGACTCTCTGGTCATATGGCTTACCCAAACATAGACATTTTTCGTATTTACATTAGTTTTAATTTCAATATCAGAATCAATATAATTATCAGTTACTCTCCTTGATCTCTTTTTATGAAATTTGTAATTTCTAAAATTTACTTTGTCTTCTACTTATATTTTGTATTGCCCTTTTGAAAGACATCTTTTATTATCTTACCGTTTTTTCCATTCTATTTTCCTGGAACTAGTTGTACACAGATGACATCAGCTGGTTTTATGGAGACTAAATTCTTACATGATCTGTTATGATATCTAGCTTGTCTAATCAATTTTTTTTTTGTTTTGAACCCCTGATTCACCATCAACAATCTTGGTTTTAAGTAAATTTTCTCTTTTAGGCAATTGACTTTTAGTTCTTCTACCAAAAAATCTTTGAGCTGGTGAAGAGATAGACCCCTCTGTTGGTTATTTCTCTATTCAAGAAGTACTGGTAAATGATCATGGCCATCCTCCTTTGATTTCGTGAACAAGTGTTTCATTATTTTTACTGCATCTTCAGCATTTGCCTTTTGACTGGTGGTGGTAAGTGGATGATTTTACTTTTAAATAACCATTCATTTACAGAAGTTTGAAATTAATTTGATGCAAATTGTTAGCCATAGTCACTTACTACAATATCGGGTATACCATAACATAAAAATGACTCCTTACCTTTCTTACAACATTTGACGCTAACACATTTTCTGACGAATTTATCTCAAAATAGGATGAATAATAATTTTCCAAAATCAAATAGTTACAGTTGCTGACTAAAACTATTCATTCTAACTTCAGACCAAGGCCTGGAAGGAAGATCATGTAAATTTACGCAATTCTTTATATCTGTACCTATGCCAGGCCAGAACAATATATCACTACCATATCTAACAATAACTTCAATCCCATTGTGAGCATAATAAATTTGTTTCAGTATGTAAGACCTTAAACATGACGTGACGATAATGCAATTACCCCCAAAGATTATATCATTATCAACAGTCGGTTCATTCCTACATTTAAAATAGTTCTTACAATTTAAGGAACTTCTCTACAATGAGTGGGCCAACCTTTTAAAATTGTTCCTTTCAATATTTGCAATGCAACATCACTTAAGGTCTTTAGTCTAATATCCTCAATACCTTCTTTTGTCACAGCAACATGCTCTGACATATTCACATTACGAACCTCTTCAAATAATGTAATTACATCAGATTTCTTAGCACCTGAAAATGTTTTCGGCAAGAAATCTCTGCTCAATGTATCTGCCATATACATTTTACTACCTGGTTTATACTGAACACTCAAATTAAACTTCTGCGATTGCAATAACATGTTTTTTAACCTCTTAGGGCATTTCAATAAGGGTTTCTTAGAAATATTTTCCAAAGGTTTGTGATTAATTTCTTCAATAACATCTTTACCATAATGATATTGATCAAAATGTAACACTATAAAAACAATGGCTAACACCTCTTTATCTATTTGAGCATATCTTTGTTCTGTTTCACTTGATGATTTAGAAGCCTAGGCCATTTTGCATAAGGACAGCACCTATTCCTGACATTGAAGCATCACACGGTAGAGGCACATTACAATTACTGTCCAAATATTTCAAGCACGGAGCTTCAAAAATCAGTTTTAATAATCTTGGAGAAAGCTACATCACGAGAGAGTTCCACTGCCTTTCAACACTTTTTTTCCAGATTTCTTAATGGCTAAGTTACTTCTGACAACCTTAGTAAAAACGTTGAAAGATAATTATCCATCCCTAGAAATCTTTTCAATGATTTGACATCACTGGGCACCTTTAGACAATTAATATCATCAACTTTCTTTGGATTTGGACGAACACCATCCTTTGTTAGCAAATGTCCAATATACTTAACTTCAGACACATGTAATTTCATCTTCGTTTGATTTATTTTGATGTTTTCTTGTCGGTATCTTTGCAGTAATGCTAGTAGGGTCTTATCACGATTTTTCAAAGCTTCCTGATCAGTATCTCCTTTGCACTAAACTAGGATATCGTCTGCTAATACTACTATCACTTCCATGCCATCAAAATTATGTAAACCATCATACATTCATCTATGGTACTCTTCTGGTGCCGATGATATACCAAAAGGCATTCCCTTCCATCTAATCCTACCGAAAGGCATATTAAATCTAGACAGATAACTTGACTCTTTGTCAAGTTCCACTTACCAAAATCCATTCTTTGCATCAAGTACTGAAAATATTTTAGCTTTACTCAATCTCGGTAATATTTCGTCAATGTAGGAAGTGGATAATTGGGTCTCATAACAGCTTTGTTCAGATCTGTAGGATCTAAAAAATATCCTTAAATCTGAAGTAGGTTTTGTTACTAAAACCATCCTAGAAACACAGTTTGTAGGTCATGGTACCTTCCATACTACTAAACTGCTGCTTCAATTTTCTCTTAAGGGCAAAAGGAATTTTTCGTGAGGTATGGATCATTGGTGACACTGTATTGTCAATACTTATATTACATGGAGGTCCTAATTTCCTCATACCATCGAATAAATCCGGAAAATCAGAAATATACTTTTCTCCAAGACTTTAGGAGAAACCTTATTTATTTCTTGCTTAGCACTTGGATTATCGTTCACAAGAATTTTGATCAATTTCAGCCTCTGTCCATCCTCATAATCCATTACAGAAGAAACATTCTCCTATATTGCTTAAGAATTAAGTTTATATTGCTTTCCTCTCCTTTCATATATTAAAGTCTTAATTCCAATAGTCTTGATTGTTTTATCATTAAACACTTTTAGTTTGATGCTATCACCAGTATCTAACTGCCAATCAAACAGCTCAATTTTTAAACACTCAAAACATTGCATGTAGCATTGGAATGAATCGGAAAATTTCTTTCTTTCTGATTTACAGTCATGGTTACATAATGCTTTCTCTCATGATCATAGAAATGTTTCCTATAGATTCATTTATTGTCCTAATTTGCTGAAGGTCACTATCCGATCTTCATTCTCTTCAGAAGTTTTAATTTTTTTCAATGTTCCAATTTGTGTTACACCGTTTAGCATAATGCTTATTTTTCTTACATTTGACATACACTTGACCATGTGCTGGACACATCCTAATTTTATTAGTCCTGTCAAAATATCTACAATCTTGTATTTCCTTAGCCCGATTGGGCTTACGCTTAATTTGAGGATTTGTTGACTTACTTTTCTTCTTCCACACGACATTAAATTCTTTATGGTACAAAACTACCTTAATTGTGATGAGAAGAAAACTCATTCTACTGTGAAAAATTCTGCAAATCGGTAATTGTCGTAGCCTAGTACGTCAACAAACTGGTCCGTAACATGTAAGTTGTCACTTACCCTCATTTCTTCCTTAATTCAACTTACATGTAGATAAGAACCACTCCTGACACCATATTACAGGAACTCTTTGATAAGTTGAGGGTAATTATCATTAGTTAATTGAAAAAGTTACACAGCATTTACGAGCCAATATGTGAGGAGGGAGGGAGAATCGGAAGACTTTCTGGTCACATGACTTGCCCAAATATAAACAACGGATATCAAATGATACTTGTGATACTATAAAAAGGAGACAAAGACAGAAATTGATTGTTGAAAGTTTCTGAGAAAGTAATGAAAATTACAAGGTGGAGCATGCTAAGTTTTCCAGAATTGACAGTGAGGTCAAAAGAAAAGCCAGGAATGAGTGGATAGAATATTTAGACAGGAAAGCAGATGACGCTGGCAAAGCTATGAATTCAGGGAGTGACTATTGTGTAAGAATTGCTCATCATGGAATTATTAATGAAGTCTTTAATAGGGCAAAAAAGAGAAGCATACACCCACCAAAAAGAGAGATGGGTCTGTTATAGAAGCAGTAGATGAAGAAAGGCAACAATAGATGGAATACTCTAGTGAGGTCACGAATTGTAGATATGAAGGGAATGATTTCATTGATATACTTGAAGCTGAGGAAGACCTTGATGTACCCATGAACGAATTCAGTGTGTTTTACATCGATGCTGTCATTAAAAACCTCAAGAGATGGAAAGTCCGTAGATATGATGGAATAACTGCTGAGATACTTTTGGTTGAAAATCAAGCAACTCACAGAATAATTACTAGATTATTTTGTAGAATGTGGCAGGAAGAGGAAAAACTTGATGAATGGGAGCTAGGAGTGTTGGCAAAAATTATATAAAAAGGTCTGACTGACTGCAATAATTACAGAGGCATAACACCTATCTCGGTTGTCATTAAAATACATAGTATGCTCATTCTAAAGAGACTAGAGAGAAAGATTGATGAAAAGCTGAGAGATGAACAAGCAAGATTTAGAAAAAGGTAGAGGTTGCACTGACCAAATTTTCCTTTTCAGACATGTTGTAGAGCAATGTGGAAAATATCAAAACCTATTTTTCATGGCATTTGTGGACGATGAAAAAGCCTTTGATGATATACAACAACCAATTTTGTGGAGAATCCTGCGTTATTATGGAATTCCTCTTAAACATGTAAATTTGATTAAGTCTGTTCATGAGCATAGCTAGTGCAAAGCTAATGTTAGTAGCCTTCTATCAAACAAATTACCAGTGAATAGTGCAGTACTCCAAGGGAATGTGTTGTCACCTATGTTGTTTATACGCCTCATGGATTTTGTAATGGAAAGAACAGTTGAGAATGGCGGAAAAGGATTGGTCTGGATTAGGAACAGAAAATTAGCAGACCTATATTGTGCTGATGACACTTTCCTTTTTAGCAAAACCCCACAGGACTTGCAACGCTTGCTTATCGAATTGAATGAAATATCACATGAAATTAGACTCAAGATGAAAAGAAGAAAGACTACGATGATGAGAACGGAATATACATTGGATGATAATATCATTGGAAGGAGAAAGTGATAATGAGGTAGAATTGTTAAAGTTTTTAGGAACTATGATCTCGAATACAGGGTGTTTAGAATTGGAGGTTAATGAGAGATTGAAAAAAAAAAAAAAAAAAAAATCAGGCAATGGCTAGGCTGAGTAAAATTTGGAAATCAAATTGCCTGAAATTACTGATAAAAAATCAGCTTTATACATTTTCAGTGAGATCGGTGTTACATATTTTGTTAGACAAATAAGAAAGAATACTAAACTCTTTTTTAAATGACACGAAGTCCCTAGGAACTCATACGACTATTTGGGGGGTAACAAATGAATAAATATTATGATTGTATAAAGTCTGTTATCCTAGAATGTTTTAACGTATGTATTCAATGAATGTAAACCAAGTTCCGAACAAAAAAGGCCTCCAAATAGTTAAGGGACCACACAGAATATTAAAATATAGAAGAATGTGATAAGGGAACATTCGATAAAGTTATAGGTAGTGTTGATAGTTGAAGTATAGAAACCCATAGATGATAAACATTTACACGTGTACTCAAATAATGATACCATTGGAGCTAGCGGTGCTGGACACCTCTTTCGTTTTTAATGGTAATTTGTACAAACAACTTGATGGGATGGCTATGGGTTCCCCCTTGTGACCCACCTTTGCTAATATTTTCATGTGCTCCCTGGAGGAGACCATGCTGGAAAATTGCCCTTTAAGTTATCATCCCTTGTTTTACGTTAGGTATGTGGATGATACCTTTGCTCTATTCAGAGATGAGTTCGGCGCTGAATCATTCCTTAACTTTGCCAACTCACAACATGAAAACATATCATTCACCGTAGAAAAGGAGGAAGATAACAAACTCCCCTTTTTAGATGTGTTGGTGTCTAGAAATAGAGGGTTTTAGTACCACGATTATTAGAAAAAAGACGTTCACTGGGTTAGGTTCAAACTTTTATAGCTCTTGTTTTTATAATTTTAAAACTATTTCTATTTTTACTCTTCTCCACAGAGCATTCCTTTTGACCTCTAGTCGGAAATCTTTCCATATTGAAATTATTTATCTATGTGAATATTTTAAGAAAAACTGTTTCCCCACGAAAATATTTTTTAAACTTCTTAATAGATTATTGAATGACAAGTTGGCTCAGACTCCAAAAACACTTAAAGCTCCTAAACTAAAATTTTATGCGAGTTTTCCTTTTCTTCATGAGGATTTCCTAAAGAAAAAGTTTACAGAAATTATCGAACAACACTTCCCAGCTGTGGAAGTTAAACTCATCCCTAAGAACCCTCTCACTATTGGCTCGCTTTTCCACTTCAAAGATCGATTGAGTCCTTATATGTCCTCTGGTGTGGTATATAAATATAATTGCCCAAAGTGTAACTCTAGGACCTACGTAGGATCTACCAAGAGGTTGTTAAAGGTCAGAATTGATTCCCATAGAGGGGTTAGCTATCGAACTGGTTGCAGAATATCCAACCCTGAACATCCTAATATTCGGATTCATGCTGGAATGTGCAAACAAAATATTGAAAACAAAGATTTTACCATCATTGGTCATGTGTCAAATAACCATGACTTACCTCTTCTTGAATCCATATTGATCAAACGACTAGTTCCGTCGTTAAATACCCAAGCTTCTTCTATTCAGTTGTATTTGTCATAGTTTTCTTTGGTTTATTTTCTAACTCTTGTTGTCATACAGTTTCTCACTACGCTTCTGCGAGGTTGGTTCCACTACTTTGTCTGATGTATATATATTTATTTATTCATTTTTTTCCTTTTAATTTTCATTTAAAATTTTAACTGCTTTTTATAGTTTTGAATGAATTTGTAAAAATTTTAACTGTTTCTTAATTCTTTTGTAT
>NC_090735.1:77193153-77198153 GCF_036898095.1 Palaemon carinicauda | reverse complement strand
AAAGGAATCTTATATTGTAATTGAAATTAATTTAAGACTATTCTAAGATTACTTTAAGTCAATGATATAGACTTCTGTAGACTCGTGTACCCCATTCTTCTTTACAGGAGGAGTACATCCGGTGTGAGAGCGCCTTCTGCAGCGTTCAGTGCCCAGACTTCTATGGCCACCTGGCATGCCGAACCCACGCCAGTTTTTTCCGTTTACCCAGTAACTCTCCGTTATTAGGACCCGCAGGCCTGCACCATCTGCAAGGACCTGCTCAACGAGGCATTTGAGGCCCCCCCGTCTGCGGAGGCCAGGGACACCGCTCGCGAGAAACTACGCAAATAGGTGCGTGGTTTCCAGAAGAACGCCACGGGGCCCTATCTCCCTAATGAGAATATGAGAGCTCTGCTCTTCCCCAAAGCATCTGCGGATGCTGTCATCCCCAAACCGGAGATCCCCTGTGTCCAACTGACGGTCGAACCGGACGTATCTGACACACTTCAAGACTTCCATCTTGACGAGGTGGGAATGGATGTTGGAAGTGTCGGACACCACCGAAAGGACCCTGATGGCCGAGGGTCGAGAAGAAGAGGAGCCTAGGGAGGCTCCTGACTCTGAGGATGAAGGCGCCCCTGCCCCCTCTATCACTTCCGTTGCTGTTTCGAAGCCCGTCCCTTCTATCTCCTCCACTCCTACACCTGCAAGAGTGGACACCCCCGTGGGTAACCTCCAAGCCTTGGTGGCGATCCTGGATAAGAGGATTCGCCAGAGGGACGAGGATTTCAAGAGGGAAATCCTACGCTTGTCGAAACAAACCCCGAGGAAGATCACCGTGAAAGATCTTCCCCCATGCTCAGTGACGAACCCATGGAGGCATGCAGAACACATGCCGATCACGAGTGGACGTATCTTCGTTAATGATAAGTTCAGCGCCATTCCCCTTGAAGAGGTGGAGTTTTCGCCTAGCTTTGAGGCTTATCCGGACTGTTACATCCGTCTCAAGTCCAAGCCAGTTTCCAAGGAGGAAACCGAGCCTAAGGAGGTCATCGTCTTCGACCACGCAAAGGGTCAATCTCTTCTAGCCGGCTGCCTGAAGAGTAAGGGCTACACCAACTCCAAGGTGCCGGCCCTAAGCAAGAAACACCCGTCTTTTCTTGCTCCTGCCACCATGGTCTTCCCCTTCGCAGAGAAATCCCTGTTGGCAGTGTTGAAGGCAGTGGAGGAAGGGAAACTCTGCCCTACATTAGAGGAATGTAGGCCCCTCTCCCTCGCCCTCCCTCACGACGACAAGAACTGGAAAGATTTCCAGTTGACTTTCTCTGTGGAAAGTTGGAGGCTGACATCGCTGGACGGCAGTTCAATGAGAACCTCCCCAAGCTCTCCGAATACCTTCTGCATCGGGAGCAGGACACGAAAGAGAGACATGCTGGTCTTGGCTAAGACCCAACTTGCCACCCTGACGAAGGACTTCTATAGCTTCATCAGGGCCCGGAGAGCATGCAGAGAGTGTGTTTGCAGATGCCACCGTCAAACACGAATCCCGGAAGCTGATTTCCTCCAACATCTGAAGGAAATATTTCTTCCCCAACGACCTCGTGAAAGAGATCGTCGACAGAGCCGCCACGGTGAACCAGAACCTTCCCCATAAGTGGGACATGATGAAGAAGAGGAAATCTCCTCAGGATGAGGGCCCCAACCTAAGAAGAAGACCAACAAGCCCAGACCTCAGCAGCGTCAGGCTAAGCGCCAGTTTCCGGCACCCACTGCTCCCCAGTTGGTGGCTCAGCCCCAACAAACTTTTCAGTTGGTACCCCAGCCGGTGGTGGCTCAGTCACCAGCCTTCACGCCAGCCTATGAAAGGCAATCGACTACCTTTCGTGCCAAAGGTAGAGGCACCGGCAGAGACTCCTCTTAACATCCCTCCAGAGGGAGAGGAGGACGGGGAGCAAGCAGCCGAGGTGGTAAACCCTCGGAAAACCAGAAGCAATGAGAAGCTTCCGGTGGGAGGAAGACTCCGCCTCTTCCAGGATCGTTGGACCTTCGATCCTTGGGCTCACAGCATCATCAAGAACGGACTAGGGTTTAGCTGGGTGACACCACCACCAGCTTTCCACCAATTCTCCTAACACTCCACCCGCGTCCGGAAGAATACGTCCAAGAACTCTTTAACAAGAAGGTGATCAAGAGGGTAAAGTCCACCAAGTTCCAAGGAAGACTAATCTGTGTTTCCAAGAAGGACTCCGACAGACTTAGAGTCATTCTGAACTTGTCCCCTCTCAACAAGTTCATAGTGAACCACAAGTTCAAAATGCTGACTCTTCCGCACATAAGAGCCCTGCTGCCTCAAAAGGCATACGCAGTCTCGATAGACATGGCGGATGCCTTCTGGTACATTCCAATGAATCACTAGACCTCCTCCTACCTAGGATTCAGGCTTCAAAGAAGACAGTACGCCTTCAGAGCCATGCCCTTCGGGCTAAACATAGCCCCAAGTATATCCATGAAGCTCACAAAGACGATCGTTCAACAGCTACGCTTACAAAGCGTCCAGGTGATGGCTTACCTGGACGATTGGCTGGTGTGGGCAGCATCCATAGAAGAATGCCTGCAAGCTTCCACAACGGTGACCCAATTCTTGGAACATTTGAGCTTCAAGATCAACACCAAAAAGTCTGGACTTTCTCCAGCTCAGAAGTTCCAATGGCTAGGAATCCATGGGGACCTTCAGTCCCACCGTCTTTTCATTCCTCTGAAGAAAAGAAAGGAAATAGCGGGATCTGTCAAGAGACTCCTAAAATCCAAACGGATTTCAAGACAACAACAGGAACGGGCGCTCGGCTCCCTTCAGTTCGCTTCAATGACAGACCCAGTGCTGTGAGCACAGCTAAAGGATGCATCGGGAGTCTGGAGAAGATACACATCAATCGCTTGAAGAGATCTCAAGAGACCTCTGCCAACCTGTCTTCGATCACTCCTAAAGCCATGGTCGGAGGCCAAGAACCTGAAAAGATCGGTACCTTTTCAACCACCGCCTCTATCGGTCGTTATCCATATGGATGCATCGCTAGAAGGATGGGGGGTCACTCCCACCAACGACAAGTTCAAGGAACATGGTCTCCCCTATTCAAGACATTTCACATCAACATCTTGGAGGCCATGGCGGTCTTTCTCACTCTGAAGAGGCTGTCTCCATGTCCTTCAGTCCACATCCGTCTGACTCTGGACAGCAACGTTGTGGTCAGATGTCTTAACCGTCAGGGCTCAAGATCGCCCAACTTAACCAAGTGTTGCTACCCATCTTCCGCCTGGCAGACAAAAAAGATGGCACCTCTCAGCAGTTCACCTACAAGGATTCCGCAATGTGACGGCGGATGCTCTATCCAGGACAACTCCGATAGAGTCAGAATGGTCCCAAGACGCAGTTTCATTCTCCTTCATCTCCCGACAAGTCCCAGAACTGCAGATTGACCTCTTCGCAACAAGCAACAACAAACAATTTCTTCGCTACGTGGCCCCATACGAGGACCGCCGAGAGGAAGCGGTGGATGCCATGTCCCTGGATTGGAACAGATGGACCAAGATTTACCCGTTCCCTCATACAAACCTTCTGCTGAAAGTCCTCACCAAGCTGAGATCCTTCCAAGAAACAGCGGCCCTAGTGGCACACAAGTGGCCCCAGAGCAACTGGTTCCCATTAATACTGGAGTTACAACCCAAGCTAATTCTCCTGCCGGACCCAGTTCTAACCCAGCAAGTTCAGAAGTCGACTGTCTTTGCTTCATCAAAGAAAACCTGAGACCTTCATCTCATGATTTTCTCTCCCTAGCCGTCAAGACGAGGTTTGGGATCTCGAAGAAATGCTTAGACTTCTTAGAGAAATACAAAATAAAATCTACCAGAAGGCAATATGAGTCATCCTGGAAGAAGTGGGTGCCCTTTGTCAAGGCTAAAAATCCTACAGAAATTTCAATGGATTTTTGTTTGTCCTTCTTCATTCACATTCATGGACAAGGCTTGGCAGCCAATATGATTTCCACCTGCAAATCGGCCTTGACAAGACCATTGCTCTATGCCTTCCAGATAGACCTGTCTAATGACATCTTTAACAAGGTGCCAAAGGCATGAGCTAGACTCAGACCCGCACCCCCACCGAAACCCATTTCCTGGTCTCTTGACAAGGTGCTCCACTTTGCCTTAAGTTTGGACAATGAAACTTGCCTCGGGACCCCGAGTCAGTGAAATTATGGCATTATCAAGAGAAGAGGGCCAGATCCAGTTCGCAGAAACAGGCGAGCTTACCCTCTTTCCTGACCCAACGTTCCTCGCAAAGGACAAGCTACCCACTAAAAGGTGGGGCCCCTGGGGAATCTGCCCTCTGAAGGAAGATGTCTCTCTGTGTCCAGTGGAGAGTCTAAAGGTCTATCTTCGATGAACTTCAGACTTTGGCGGAGGACAACTCTTTAAAGGGGAAACATCGGGGTCCGACTTGTCACTCAAACAACTAAGGGTGAAGATCACCTACTTTATTTGCAAAGTGGATCCTAACAGTACACCTGCAGGTCACGATCCCAGGAAAGTCGCTTCTTCTCTGAATTTCTTCCAGTCAATGGACTTTGGAAGTCTTTGCTCTTTCACAGGCTGGAAATCTTCAAGAGTGTTTTTCAAACACTACGCGAAGCAGGTGCATGAACTGAAGAGATTTGTGGTAGCTGCAGGTAGTTTGCTAAAACCTGCTGCTTAGTGCTGCGTAGAACAGTGAGTTATTCGGGACTCTAACTCCAAGAGTGTCTGTGTTGACCCTAGGGTGCAACATAGTGAAATTAGTGCCACCTTGTGACAATACAGACTGTTCTTATACAAAGGTGAAGTCACATAGACTAAAACACGTGTGCCACACGTTCTTAACATAAAGTATATATAAGACATTCTAGAAAGACTTTATAGTTCCTACGGAACTAATGTATGTAATGGCAAGTTTATCCTTTTCAGATTCCACACCCCTTTTCTATTAA
>NC_090735.1:77174349-77192653 GCF_036898095.1 Palaemon carinicauda | reverse complement strand
TTTTATGTCTAGCATAGAGGATCCCTCATAGGTGCGATTCCATTTTCCTTTATGTCTAGCATAGAGGTTCCCTCATAGGTGCAATTCCATTTTCTTTTATGTCTAGCATAGGGGATACCTCATAAGTGTGGTTCCATTTTCTTTTATGTCTAGCATAGAGGATCCCTCATAGGTGTGATTCCATTTTCATTTATGTCTAGCATCCAGGTTCCCTCATAGTTGCGATCCCATTTTCTTTTATCTCTAGCATATAGGATCCCTCATAGGTACGATTTTCATTTTCTTTTATGTCTAGCATAGAGGATCACTCATAGGTGCGATTCCATTTTCATTTATGTCTAGCATCCAGGTTCCCTCATAGGTGCAATTCCATTTTCTTTTATGTCTAGCATATAGGATCCCTCATAGGTGCGATTCCATTTTCTTTTATGTCTAGCATATAGGATCCCTCATAGGTGCGATTCCATTTTCTTTTATGTCTAGCATATAGGATCCCTCATAGGTGGATTCCATTTTCTTTTATGTATAGCATAGAGGATCCCTCATAGGTGCGATTTCATTTTCTTTTATGACTAGCATAGAGGATCCCTAATAGGTGCGATTCCTTTTTCTTTTATGTCTAGCATAGAGGATCCCCCATAGGTGCAATTCCACCTTTTATGTCTAGCATAGGGGATCCCTCATAAGTGTGGTTCCCTTTTCCTTTATGTCTAGCATAGAAGATCCCTCATATGTGCGATTTCATTTTCTTTTATGTCTAGCATATCGGCATACTCATAGGTGCTATTACCTCATAGGTGCATTTCCATTTTCTTTTATGTGTAGCTTAGAGGTTCCTCAGAGGTGCAATACCATTTTTCTTTTATGTCTAAAATAGAGAATCCCTCCTAGGTGTGATTCCTTTATCTTTTATGTCTAGCATAGAGGTTCCCTCATATGTGCATTTTCCATTTTATTTTATGTCTAGCATATAGGATCCCTCATAGGTGCAATTCCATTTTTTTTTGTTTAGCATAGAGGATCCCTCATAGGTGTGATTCCATTTTCTTTTATGTCTAGCATATAGGATCCCTCATAGATGCGATTCCATTTTCTTTTATGTCTAGCATAGAGGATCACTCATAGGTGCGATTCAATTTTCATTTATTTTTAGCATCCATGTTCCCTCATGGCTTTTTTTCCACTTTCTTTTATGTGTAGCATATAGGATCCCTCATAGGTGCAATTCAATTTTCTTTTATGTCTAGCATAGAGGATCCCTCATAGGTGCAATTCCTTTTTCCTTAATGTCTAGTATAGAGGTTCCCTCATAGGTGCAATTCCGTTTTCTTTTATGTCTAGCATAGAGTATCTCTCATAGGTGCGATTCCATGTTCTTTTATATATAGCATAGAAGATCCCTCATAGATGTAATTCCATTTTCTTTTATGTCCAGCATATAGGATCCCTCATAGGTGCAATTCCATTTTTTTTATGTCTAGCATAGAGGATCCCTCATAGGTGCGATTCCATTTTCTTTTATGTCTAGCATAGAGGATCCCTCATAGGTTTGATTCCATTTTCCTTTATGTCTAGCATAGAGGTTCCCCCATAGGTGCGATTCCATTTTCTTTTATGTCTAGCATAGAGGATCCCTCATAGGTGTGATTCCATTTTCTTTTATGTATAGCATAGAGGATCCCTCATAGGTGTAATTCCATTTTCCATTATGTCTAGCATAGAGGATCCCTCATAGGTGCAATTCCATTTTCTTTTATATCTAGCATAGAGGATTCCTCATAGGTGCAATTCTTTTTCCATTTATGTCTAGCATAGAGGATCCCTCATAGGTATGATTCCTTTTTCTTTTATGTCTAGCATAGAGGATCCCCCATAGGTGCAATTCCTCCTTTTTTATGTCTAGCATAGGGGATTCCTCATAAGTGTGGTTCCCTTTTCTTTTATGTCTAGCATAGAGGATCCCTCATATGTGCGATTTCTTTTTCTTTTATGTCTAGCAGAGAGGATCCCTCATAGGTGCGATTCAATTTTCTTTTATGTCTAGCATAGAGGATCCCTCATAGGTGCGATTCCATTTTCTTTTATGTCTAGCATAGAGGTTCCCTCATAGGTGCGATTCCACTTTCTTTTATGTCTAGCATATAGGATCCCTCATAGGTGCGATTCCATTTTCTTTTATGTCTAGCATAGGGGATACCTCATAAGTGTGGTTCCATTTTCTTTTATATCTAGCATAGAGGATCCCTCATAGGTGCGATTCCATTTTCATTTATGTCTAGCATAGAGGATCCCTCATAGGTGCGATTCCATTTCTTTATGTCTAGCATATAGGATCCCTCATAGGTACGATTCCATTTTCTTTTATGTCTAGCATAGAGGATCACTCATAGGTGCGATTCCATTTTCTTTTATGTCTAGCATAGAGGATCCCTCATAGGTGCAATTCCATTTTCTTTTAGTCTGCATATAGGATCCCTCATAGGTGTGATTCCATTTCTTTTATGTCTAGCATATAGGATTCCCTCATAGGAGCAATTCCATTTTCTTTTATGTCTAGCATAGAGGATACCTCATAGGTGCGATTCCATTTTCTTTTATGTCTAGCATAGAGATCCCTCATAGGTGTGATTCCATTTTCTTTTGTGTCTAGCATAGAGGATCCCTCATAGGTACAATTCCACCTTTTATGTCTAGCATAGGGATCCCTCATAGGTGGTTCCATTTTCTTTATGTCTAGCATAGAGGATCCCTCATAGGTGCGATTCCATTTTCTTTTATGTCTAGCATATAGGATCCCTCATAGGTGCATTATTTTTCTTTTATGTCTAGCAATAGAGGTTCCCTCATAGGTGCAATTCCATTTTCTTTTATGTCTAGCATATAGGATCCCTCATAGGTGCGATTCCACTTTCTTTTATGTCTAGCATAGAGGATCCCTCATAGGTGCAATTCCATTTTCTTTTATGTCTAGCATAGAGGATCCCTCATAGGTGCAATTATATTTTCTTTTATGTCTAGCATAGAGGTTCCCTCATAGGTGCAATTCCATTTTCTTTTATGTTTAGCATATAGGATCCCTCATAGGGCGATTCCATTTTCTTTTATGTGTAGCATAGAGTCCCTCATAGGTGCAATTCCATTTTCTTTTATGTCTAGCATAGAGGATCCCTCATAGGTGTGATTCCTTTTCTTTTATGTCTAGCATAGAGGATCCCTCATAGGTGGTTCCATTTTCTTTTATGTCTAGCATAGAGGATCCCTCATAGGTGTGATTCCATTTTCTTTTATGTCTAGCATAGGTTCCCTCATAGTTGCGATTCCATTTTCTTTTATGTCTAGCATAGAGGATCCCTCATAGGTACGATTCCATTTTCTTTTATGTCTAGCATAGAGGATCCCTCATAGGTGTGATTCCATTTTCTTTATGTCTAGCATAGGTTCCCTCATAGGTGCAATTCCATTTTCTTTTATGTCTAGCATATAGGATCCCTCATAGGTGCGATTCCATTTTCTTTTATGTCTAGCATATAGGATCCCTCATAGGTGCCTTTCCATTTTCTTTTATGTCTAGCATATAGGATCCCTCATAGGTGCGATTCCATTTTCTTTTATGTCTAGCATAGAGGATCCCTCATAGGTGCGATTTCATTTTCTTTTATGTCTAGCATAGAGGATCCCTCATAGGTGCGATTCCATTTTCTTTTATGTCTAGCATAGAGGATCCCTCATAGGTGCAATTCCATTTTCTTTTATGTCTAGCATAGGATCCCTCATAGGTGCGATTCCATTTTCTTTTATGTCTAGCATAGAGGATCCCTCATAGGTGCGATTTCATTTTCTTTTATGTCTAGCATAGGGATCCCTCATAGGTGCTATTCCATTTTCTTTTATGTCTAGCATAGAGGATCCCTCATAGGTGCAATTCCATTTTCTTTTATGTCTAGCAATGAGGATCCCTCATAGGTGCATTCCATTTTCTTTTATGTGTAGCTTAGAGGTTCCCTCAGAGGTGCAATACCATTTTTCTTTTATGTCTAAAATAGAGAATCCCTCCTAGGTGTGATTCCTTTATCTTTTATGTCTAGCATAGAGGTTCCCTCATATGTGCGTTTTCCATTTTATTTTATGTCTAGCATATAGGATCCCTCATAGGTGCAATTCCATTTTTTTTTGTTTAGCATAGAGGATCCCTCATAGGTGCGATTCCATTTTCTTTTATGTCTAGCATATAGGATCCCTCATAGATGCGATTCCATTTTCTTTTATGTCTAGCATAGAGGATCACTCATAGGTGCGATTCAATTTTCATTTATTTTTAGCATCCATGTTCCCTCATGGCTTTTTTTCCACTTTCTTTTATGTCTAGCATATAGGATCCCTCATAGGTGCAATTCAATTTTCTTTTATGTCTAGCATAGAGGATCCCTCATAGGTGCAATTCCTTTTTCCTTAATGTCTAGTATAGAGGTTCCCTCATAGGTGCAATTCCATTTTCTTTTATGTCTAGCATAGAGTATCTCTCATAGGTGCGATTCCATGTTCTTTTATATATAGCATAGAAGATCCCTCATAGATGAATTCCATTTTCTTTTATGTCCAGCATATAGGATCCCTCATAGGTGCAATTCCATTTTTTTTATGTCTAGCATAGAGGATCCCTCATAGGTGCGATTCCATTTTCTTTTATGTCTAGCATAGAGGATCCCTCATAGGTGCGATTCCATTTTCCTTTATGTCTAGCATAGAGGTTCCCTCATAGGTGCGATTCCATTTTCTTTTATGTCTAGCATAGAGGATCCCTCATAGGTGTGATTCCATTTTCTTTTATGTATAGCATAGAGGATCCCTCATAGGTGTAATTCCATTTTCCATTATGTCTAGCATAGAGGATCCCTCATAGGTGCAATTCCATTTTCTTTTATATCTAGCATAGAGGATTCCTCATAGGTGCAATTCTTTTTCCGTTTATGTCTAGCATAGAGGATCCCTCATAGGTATGATTCCTTTTTCTTTTATGTCTAGCATAGAGGATCCCCCATAGGTGCAATTCCTCCTTTTTTATGTCTAGCATAGGGGATTCCTCATAAGTGTGGTTCCCTTTTCTTTTATGTCTAGCATAGAGGATCCCTCATATGTGCGATTTCTTTTTCTTTTATGTCTAGCAGAGAGGATCCCTCATAGGTGCGATTCAATTTTCTTTTTGTCTAGCATAGAGGATCCCTCATAGGTGCGATTCCATTTTCTTTTATGTCTAGCATAGAGGTTCCCTCATAGGTGCAATTCCACTTTCTTTTATGTCTAGCATATAGGATCCCTCATAGGTGCGATTCCATTTTCTTTTATGTCTAGCATAGGGGATACCTCATAAGTGTGGTTCCATTTTCTTTTATATCTAGCATAGAGGATCCCTCATAGGTGCGATTCCATTTTCTTTTATGTCTAGCATAGAGGTTCCCTCATAGGTGCGATTCCACTTTCTTTTATGTCTAGCATATAGGATCCCTCATAGGTGCGATTCCATTTTCTTTTATGTCTAGCATAGGGGATACCTCATAAGTGTGGTTCCATTTTCTTTTATATATAGCATAGAGGATCCCTCATAGATGCGATTCAATTTTCATTTATGTTTAGCATAGAGGATCACTCATAGGTGCGATTCCATTTCCATTTATGTCTAGCATATAGGATCCCTCATAGGTACGATTCCATTTTCTTTTATGTCTAGCATAGAGGATCACTCATAGGTGCGATTCCATTTTCATTTATGTCTAGCATCCAGGTTCCCTTATAGGTGCAATTCCATTTTCTTTTATGTCTGGCATATAGGATCCCTCATAGGTGTGATTCCACTTTCTTTTATGTCTAGCATATAGGATTCCTCATAGGAGCAATTCCATTTTCTTTCATGTATAGCATAGAGGATACCTCATAGGTGCGATTTCATTTTCTTTTATATCTAGCATAGATGATCCCTCATAGGTGTGATTCCTTTTTCTTTTGTGTCTAGCATAAGAGGATCCCTCATAGGTACAATTCCACCTTTTATGTCTAGCATAGGGGATCCCTCATAAGTGTGGTTCCCTTTTCCTTTATGTCTAGCATAGAGGATCCCTCATAGGTGCGATTCCATTTTCTTTTATGTCTAGCATATAGGATCCCTCATAGGTGCAATTATATTTTCTTTTATGTCTAGCATAGAGGTTCCCTCATAGGTGCAATTCCATTTTCTTTTATGTTTAGCATATAGGATCCCTCATAGGTGCGATTCCACTTTCTTTTATGTCTAACATAGAGGATCCCTCATAGGTGCAATTCCATTTTCTTTTATGTCTAGCATAGAGGATCCCTCATAGGTGCAATTATATTTTCTTTTATGTCTAGCATAGAGGTTCCCTCATAGGTGCAATTCCATTTTCTTTTATGTTTAGCATATAGGATCCCTCATAGGTGCGATTCCATTTCTTTTATGTCTAGCATAGAGGATCCCTCATAGGTGCAATTCCATTTATCTTTTATGTCTAGCATAGAGGATCCCTCATAGGTGTGATTCCTTTATCTTTTATGTCTAGCATAGAGGATCCCTCATATGTGCATTTTCCATTTTCTTTTATGTCTAGCATAGAGGATCCCTCATAGGTGCAATTCCATTTTTTTATGTCTAGCATAGAGGATCCCTCATAGGTGCGATTCCATTTTCTTTTATGTCTAGCATATAGGATCCCTCATAGGTATATTCCATTTTCTTTTATGTCTAGCATAGAGGTTCACTCATAGGTGCATTCCATTTTTCTTTTATGTCTAGCATATAGGATCCCTCATAGGTGCAATTCCATTTCTTTTATGTCTTAGCATAGAAAATCCCTCATAGGTGCGATTCCATTTTCTTTTATGTCTAGCATATAGGATCCCTTAAAGGTACGATTCCATTTTCTTTTATGTCTAGCATAGAGGATCCCTCATAGGTGCAATTCCACTTTCTTTTATGTCTAGCATAGGGGATCCCTCATAGGTGGTTCATTTTCTTTTATGTCTAGCATAGAAGGATCCCTCATAAGGTGCGATTATTTTTCTTCTATGTCTACATAGAGGATCCTTATAGGTGCGATTCCATTTTCTTTTATGTCTAGCATAGAGGATCCCTCATAGGTGCAATTCCATTTTCCTTTATGTCTAGCATAGAGGTTCCCTCATAGGTGCGATTCATTTTCTTTTATGTCTAGCATAGAGGATCCCTCATAGGTGCGATTCCATTTTCTTTTATGTCTAGCATAAGGATGCCTTATAGGTGCAATTCCATTTTCTTTTATGTCTAGCATATAGGATCCCTCATAGGTGCAATTCCATTTTCTTTTATGTCTAGAATAGAGGTTCCCTCATAGGTGCGATTCCATTTTCTTTTATGTCTAGCATAAAGGATCCCTTATAGGTGTGATTCCATTTTCTTTTATGTCTAGCATAGAGGAACCCTCATAGGTGCGATTCCATTTTCCTTTTATGTCTAGCATATAGGATCCCTCATAGGTACAATTCCATTTTCTTTTATGTCTAGCATAGAGGATCCCTCATAGGTGCGATTCCATTTTCTTTTATGTCTAGCATACAGGATCCCTCTTAGGTGCATTCCATTTTCTTTTATGTCTAGCATAGAGGATCCCTCATAGGTGCGATTCCTTTTCTTTATGTTTAGCATAGAGGATTCCCTCATAGGTGTGATTCCTTTTTCTTTTATGTCTAGCATAGAGGATCCCTCATAGGTGCAATTCCACCTTCTTTTATGTCTAGCATAGTGGATCCCTCATAGGTGCAATTCCCTTTTCTTTTATGTCTAGCATAGAGGATCCCTCATAGGTGCGATTCCATTTTCTTTTATGTCTAGCATAGAGGATCCTCATAGGTGCATTCCATTTTCTTTTATGTCTAGCATAGAGGATCCCTCTTAGGTGATTCCATTTTCATTTATGTCTAGCATAGGTCCCTCATAGTTGCAATTCCGATTTTCTTTTATGTCTAGCATAGAGGATCCCATATAGGTACGATTCCATTTTCTTTTATGTCTAGCATAGAGGATCCCTCATAGGTGCGATTCCATTTTCATTTATGTCTAGCATAGGTTCCCTCATAGGTGCATTCCATTTTCTTTTATGTCTAGCATATAGGATCCCTCATAGGGGCAATTCCATTTTCTTTTATGTCTGGCATAGAGGATCCCTCATAGGTGTGATTCCTTTTTCTTTTATGTCTAGCATAGAGGATCCCTCATAGGTGTGATTCCATTTTCTTTTATGTCTAGCATAGAGGATTCCCTCATAGGTGCAATTCCACCTTCTTTTATGTCTAGCATAGGAGATCCCTCATAGGTGGTTCCCTTTTTTTTATGTCTAGCATAGAGGATCCCTCATATGTGCGATTCCTTTTCTTTGAAGTCTAGCATAGAGGATCCCTCATAGGTGCAATTTCTTTTTCTTTTATGTCTAGCATAGAGGATCCCTCATAGGTGCGATTCCATTTTCTTTTATGTCTAGCATAGAGGTCCCTCATATGTGCAATTCCATTTTCTTTCATGTCTAGCATAGAGGATCCCTCATAGGTGCGATTCCATTTTCTTTTATGTCTAGCATAGAGGTTCCCTCATAGGTGCAATTCCATTTCTTTTATGTCTAGCATAAGGATCCCTCATAGGTGCGATTCCATTTTCTTTTATGTCTAGCATAGAGGTTCCCTCATAGGTGCTATTCCATTTTCTTTTATATCTAGCATATAAGATCCCTCATAGGTGCGATTCCATTTTCTTTTATGTCTAGCATAGAGGTTCCCTCATAGGTGCGATTCCAATTTCTTTTATGTCTAGCATATAGGATCCCTCATAGGTGCGATTCCATTTTCTTTTATGTCTAGCATAGAGGTTCCCTCATAGGTGCGATTCCATTTTCTTTTATATCTAGCATATAGGATCCCTCATAGGTGCGATTCCATTTTCTTTATGTCTAGCATAGAGGATACCTCATAGGTGCGATTCCATTTTATTTATGTCTAGCATATAGGATCCCTCATAGGTGTGATTCCATTTTCTTTATGTCTAGCATAGTTCCCTCATAGGTGCGATTCCCATTTTCTTTTATGTCTAGCATATAGGATCCCTCATAGGTGCGATTCCATTTTCTTTTATGTCTAGCATAGAGGATCACCTCATAGGTGCGATTCCATTTTCATTTTATGTCTAGCATAAGGATTCCCTCATAGGTGCAATTCCATTTTCTTTTATGTCCAGCATATAGGATCCCTCATAGGTGCGATCCCATTTTCTTTTATGTCTAGCATATAGGATCCCTCATAGGTGCGATTTCCATTTTCTTTTATGTCTAGCATATAGGATCCCTCATAGGTGCGATTCCATTTTCTTTTATGTCTAGCATAGAGGATCCCTCATAGGTGCGATTCATTTTCTTTTATGTCTAGCATAGAGGATCCCTCATAGGTGCGATTCCTTTTCTTTTATGTCTAGCATATAGGATCCCTCATAGGTGCAATTGCACTTTTATGTCTAGCATAGGGGATCCCTCATAGGTGGTTCCATTTTCTTTTATGTCTAGCATAAGGATCCCTCATAGGTGCGATTTCATTTTTTTTTGTCTAGCATAGAGGATCCCTCATAGGTGCGATTTTCATTTTCTTTTATGTCTAGCATAGAGGATCCCTCATAGGTGCAATTCCATTTTCATTTATGTCTAGCATAGGTCCCTCATAGGTGCAATTCCATTTTCATTTATGTCTAGCATATAGGATCCCTCATAGGTGCGATTCCATTTTCTTTTATGTCTAGCATATAGGATCCCTCATAGGTGCGATTTCCATTTTCTTTTATGTCTAGCATAGAGGATCCCTCATAGGTGCGATTCCATTTTCTTTTATGTCTAGCATAGAGGATCCCTCATAGGTGCATTTCCATTTTCTTTTATGTCTAGCATATAGGATCCCTCATAGGTGCGATTCCATTTTTCTTTTATGTCTAGCATGAGGATCCCTCATAGGTGCATTCCACTTTTATGTCTAGCATAGGGGATCCCTCATAGGTGGTTCCATTTTCTTTTATGTCTAGCATAGAGATCCCTCATAGGTGCGATTTCATTTTCTTTTATGTCTAGCATATCGGATCCCTCATAGGTGCAATTTCATTTTCTTTTATGTCTAGCATGAGGATCCCTCATAGGTGCAATTCCATTCTTTTATGTCTAGCATAGAGGTCCCTCTAGGTGCATTCCTTTTTCTTTTATGTCTAAATAGAGGATCCCTCATAGGTGTGATTCCTTTATCTTTTATGTCTAGCATAGAGGTTCCTCATATGTGCGTTTTCATTTTCTTTTATGTCTAGCATATAGGATCCCTCATAGGTGCAATTCCATTTTTTTTATGTCTAGCATAGAGGTTCCCTATAGGTGCGATTCCATTTTCTTTTATGTCTAGCATATAGGATCCCTCATAGGTGCGATTCCATTTTCTTTTATGTCTAGCATAGAGGTTCCCTCATAGGTGCGATTCCATTTTCATTTTATGTCTAGCATATGTCCCTCATAGGTGCTTCCATTTCTTTTATGTCTAGCATAAGGATCCCTCATAGGTGCAATTCCATTTTCTTTTATGTCTAGCATATAGGATCCCTCATAGTGCAATTCCATTTTCTTTTATGTCTAGATAGAGGATCCCTCATAGGTGCGATTCCATTTTCTTTTATGTCTAGCATAGAGGATCCCTCATAGGTGCGATTACATTTTTTTATATATAGCATAGAGGATCCCTCATAGGTGCAATTCCATTTTCTTTTATGTCTAGCATAGAGGATCCCTCATAGGTGCAATTCCATTTTCTTTTATGTCTAGCATAGAGGATCCCTCATAGGTGCGATTCCATTTTCTTTTATGTAGCATAGAGGAACCCTCATAGGTGCGATTCCATTTTCTTTATGTCTAGCATAGAGGTCCCTCATAGGTGCGATTCCTTTTCTTTTATGTCTAGCATAGAGGATCCCTCATAGGTGTGATTCCATTTTCTTTTATGTCTAGCATAGAGGATCCCTCATAGGTGCAATTCCACCTTTTTTATATCTAGCATAGAGGATCCCTCATAGGTGCAATTCCATTTTCTTTTATGTCTAGCATAGAGGATCCCTCATAGGCGATTCCATTTTCTTTATGTCTAGCATAGAGGATCCCTCATAGGTGTGATTCCATTTTCTTTTATGTCTAGCATAGAGGATCCCTCTAGGTGTGAATTCCATTTTCATTTATGTCTAGCATAGGGGATTCCCTCATAGTGTGCAATCCGATTTTCTTTTATGTATAGCATAGAGGATCCCTCATAGGTACGATTTCTTTTTTTTTATGTCTAGCATAGAGGATCCCTCATAGGTGCGATTCCATTTTCTTTTATGTCTAGCATAGAGGATCCCTCATAGGTGCAATTTCCATTTTCTTTTATGTCTAGCATAGAGGATCCCTCATAGGTGTGATTCCTTTTCTTTTATGTCTAGCATAGAGGATCCCTCATAGGTGCATTCCCTTTTATGTCTAGCATAGAGGATCCCTCATAGTGTGATTCTTTTCTTTTATGTCTAGCATAGAGGATCCCTCATAGGTGCGATTTCATTTTTTTTTATGTCTAGCATAGAGGATCCCTCATAAGTGGTGGTTCCCTTTTCTTTTATGTCTAGCATAGAGGATCCCTCATAGGTGCAATTCCATTTTCTTTTATGTCTAGCATAGAGGTCCCTCATAGGTGCAATTCCATTTTCTTTTATGTCTAGCATAGAGATCCCTCATATGCGATTCCATTTTCTTTTATGTCTAGCATAGAGGTTCCCTCATATGTGCAATTCCATTTTCTTTTATGTCTAGCATATAGGATCCCTCATAGGTGCAATTCCTTTTTTTTTGTCTAGCATAGAGGTTCCCTCATAGGTGCGATTCCATTTTCTTTTATGTCTAGCATATAGGATCCCTCATAGGGGTGATTCCATTTTTTTTATGTCTAGCATAGAGGTTCCCTCATAGGTGCGATTCCATTTTCTTTTATTTTTAGCATATAAGATCCCTCATAGGTGCAATTCCATTTTCTTTCATGTCTAGCATAGAGGATCCCTCATAGGTGCGATTATTTTCTTTTATGTCTAGCATATAGGATCCCTCATAGGTGCGATTCCATTTTCTTTTATGTCTAGCATAGAGGTTCCCTCATAGGTGCGATTCCATTTTCTTTTATGTCTAGCATATAGGATTCCCTCATAGGTGCGATTCCATTTTCTTTTATGTCTAGCATAGAGGATCCCTCATAGGTGCAATTCATTTTCTTTTATGTCTAGCATAGAGGATCCCTCATAGGTGCAATTCCATTTTCTTTATGTCTAGCATAGAGGATTCCCTCATAGGTGCGATTCCATTTTCTTTTATGTCTAGCATAAGAGGATCCCTCATAGGTGCGATTCCATTTTTTTTATGTCTAGCATAGAGGATCCCTCATAGGTGCATTCCATTTTCATTTATGTCTAGCATAAGTTCCCTCATAGGTGCAATTCCATTTTCTTTTATGTCTAGCATAGAGGATCCCTCATAGGTGCGATTCCATTTTCTTTTATGTCTAGCATAGCTCCCTCATAGGTGCGATCCATTTTCTTTTATGTCTAGCATATAGGATCCCTCATAGGTGCGATTCCATTTTCTTTTATGTCTAGCATAGAGGATCACCTCAGAGGTGCGATTTCATTTTCTTTTATGTCTAGCATAGAGGATCCCTCATAGGTGCATTCCATTTTCTTTTATGTCTAGCATAGAGGATCCCTCATAGGTGCGATTCATTTTCTTTTATGTCTAGCATATAGGATCCCTCATAGGTGCGTTCCATTTTCTTTTATGTCTAGCATAGAGGATCCCTTATAGGTGCGATTTCATTTTCTTTTATGTCTAGCATAGAGGATCCCTCATAGGTGCGATTCCTTTTCTTTTATGTCTAGCATAGAGGATCCCTCATAGGTGCGATTCCATTTTATGTCTAGCATAGGTCCCTCATAGGTGCAATTCCATTTTCATTTATGTCTAGCATAGAGGATCCCTCATAGGTGCGATTTCATTTTCTTTTATGTCTAGCATAGAGGATCCCTCATAGGTGCGTATTCCATTTTCTTTTATGTCTAGCATAGAGGATCCCTCATAGGTGCAATTCCATTTTCTTTTATGTATAGCAAGAGGATCCCTCATAGGTGCATTCCATTTTCTTTTATGTGTAGCATAGAGGTCCCTCATAGGTGCGATTCCATTTTTCTTTTATGTCTAGCATAGAGGATCCCTCATAGGTGCATTCCTTTATCTTTTATGTCTAGCATAGAGGTCCCTCATATGTGCGTTCCATTTTCCTTTATGTCTAGCATAGAGGATCCCTCATAGGTGCAATTCCATTTTCTTTTATGTCTAGCATAGAGGATCCCTCATAGGTGCAATTCCATTTTCTTTTATGTCTAGCATAGAGGATCCCTCATAGGTGATTCCATTTTCTTTTATGTGTAGCATAGAGGTTCCCTCATAGGTGCAATTCCATTTTCCATTTTATGTCTAGCATAGAGGATCCCTCATAGGTGCAATTCCATTTTCTTTTATGTCTAGCATAGAGGATCCCTCATAGGCAATTCCATTTTCCGTTTTATGTCTAGCATAGAGGATCCCTCATAGGTGTGATTCCATTTTTCTTTTATGTCTAGCATAGAGGATCCCTATAGGTGCAATTCCTTTTTTTATGTCTAGCATAGGTGATCCCTCATAAGTGTGGTTCCATTTTCTTTTATGTCTAGCATAGAGGATCCCTCATAGTGCGATTCTTTTCTTTATGTCTAGCAGAGAGGATCCCTCATAGGTGCGATTCAATTTTCTTTTATGTCTAGCATAGAGGATCCCTCATAGGTGCAATTCCATTTTCTTTTATGTCTAGCATAGAGGATTCCCTCATAGGTGCAATTCCACTTTTCTTTTATGTCTAGCATATAGGATCCCTCATAGGTGCGATTCCATTTTCTTTTATGTCTAGCATAGGGATACCTCATAGGTGCGATTCCATTTTCTTTTATATCTAGCATAGAGGATCCCTCATAGGTGCGATTCCATTTTCTTTTATGTCTAGCATATAGGATCCCTCATAGGTGCGATTCCATTTTCTTTTATGTCTAGCATAGAGGTCCCTCATAGGTGCGATTCCATTTTCTTTTATGTCTAGCATATAGGATCCCTCATAGGTGCGATTCCATTTTCTTTTATGTCTAGCATAGAGGGATACCTCATAGGTGCGATTCCATTTTCTTTTATATCTAGCATAAGGATCCCTCATAGGTGCGATTCCATTTTCTTTTATGTTAGCATAGAGGATCACTCATAGGTGCGATTCCATTTTCATTTATGTCTAGCATATAGGATCCCTCATAGGTACGATTCCATTTTCTTTTATGTCTAGCATAGAGGATCACCTCATAGGTGCGATTCCATTTTCATTTATGTCTAGCATAGGTCCCTCATAGGTACAATTCCATTTTCATTTATGTCTAGCATATAGGATCCCTCATAGGTACGATTCCATTTTCTTTTATGTCTAGCATAGAGGATCCCTCATAGGTGCGATTCCTTTTTCTTTTATGTCTAGCATGGAGGATCCCTCATAGGTGTAATTCCACCTTTTATGTCTAGCATAGGGATCCCTCATAAGTGTGGTTCCCTTTTCCTTTATGTCTAGCATAGAAGAACCCTCATATGTGCGATTTCATTTTCTTTTATGTCTAGCATAGAGGATCACTCATAGGTGCTATTCCATTTTCTTTTATGTCTAACATAGAGGATCCCTCATTGGTGCAATTCCATTTTCTTTTATGTGTAGCAATGAGGATCCCTCATAGGTGCAATTCCATTTTCTTTTATGTGTAGCTTAGAGGTTCCCTCAGAGGTGCAATACCATTTTTCTTTTATGTCTAAAATAGAGGATCCCTCCTAGGTGTGATTCCTTTATCTTTTATGTCTAGCATAGAGGTTCCCTCATATGTGCGTTTTCCATTTTATTTTATGTCTAGCATATAGGATCCCTCATAGGTGCAATTCCATTTTTTTTTGTCTAGCATAGAGGATCCCTCATAGGTGCGATTCCATTTTCTTTTATGTGTAGCATATAGGATCCCTCATAGATGCGATTTTCCATTTTCTTTTATGTCTAGCATATAGGATCCCTCATAGGTGCAATTCAATTTTCATTTATTTTTAGCATAGTCCCTCATAGCTTCCATTTCTTTTATGTCTAGCATATAGGATCCCTCATAGGTGCAATTACATTTTCTTATATGTCTAGCATAGAGGATCCCTCATAGGTGCAATTCCATTTTCCTTTATGTCTAGTATAGAGGTTCCCTCATAGGTGCAATTCCATTTTCTTTTATGTCTAGCATAGAGGATCTCTCATAGGTGCGATTTCATGTTCTTTTATATATAGCATAGAAGATCCCTCATAGATGCAATTCCATTTTCTTTTATGTCCAGCATATAGGATCCCTCACAGGTGCAATTCCATTTTCTTTTATGTCTAGCATAGAGGATCCCTCATAGGTGCGATTCCATTTTCTTTTATGTCTAGCATAGAGGATCCCTCATAGGTGCAATTCCATTTTCCTTTATGTCTAGCATAGAGGTTCCCTCATAGGTGCGATTCCATTTTCTTTTATGTCTAGCATAGAGGATCCCTCATAGGTGTGATTCCATTTTCTTTTATGTATAGCATAGAGGATCCCTCATAGGTGTAATTCCATTTTCCATTATGTCTAGCATAGAGGATCCCTCATAGGTGCAATTCCATTTTCTTTTATATCTAGCATAGAGGATCCCTCATAGGATCAATTCCTTTTCCGTTTATGTCTAGCATAGAGGATCCCTCATAGGTGTGATTCCTTTTTCTTTTATGTCTAGCATAGAGGATCCCCCATAGGTGCAATTCCTCCTTTTTTATGTCTAGCATAGGGGATTCCTCATAAGTGTGGTTCCCTTTTCTTTTATGTCTAGCATAGAGGATCCCTCATATGTGCGATTTCTTTTTCTTTTATGTCTAGCAGAGAGGATCCCTCATAGGTGCGATTCAATTTTCTTTTATGTCTAGCATAGAGGATCCCTCATAGGTGCGATTACATTTTCTTTTATGTCTAGCATAGAGGTTCCCTCATAGGTGCAATTCCACTTTCTTTTATGTCTAGCATATAGGATCCCTCATAGGTGCGATTCCATTTTCTTTTATGTCTAGCATAGGGGATACCTCATAAGTGTGGTTCCATTTTCTTTTATATCTAGCATAGAGGATCCCTCATAGGTGCGATTCCATTTTCTTTTATGTCTAGCATAGAGGTTCCCTCATAGGTGCGATTCCACTTTCTTTTATGTCTAGCATATAGGATCCCTCATAGGTGCGATTCCATTTTCTTTTATGTCTAGCATAGGGGATACCTCATAAGTGTGGTTCCATTTTCTTTTATATCTAGCATAAAGGATCCCTCATAGATGCGATTCAATTTTCATTTATGTTTAGCATAGAGGATCACTCATAGGTGCGATTCCATTTTCATTTATGTCTAGCATATAGGATCCCTCATAGGTACGATTCCATTTTCTTTTATGTCTAGCATAGAGGATCACTCATAGGTGCGATTCCATTTTCATTTATGTCTAGCATCCAGGTTCCCTCATAGGTACAATTCCATTTTCTTTTATGTCTGGCATATAGGATCCCTCATAGGTGTGATTCCACTTTCTTTTATGTCTAGCATATAGGATCCCTCATAGGAGCAATTCCATTTTCTTTCATGTATAGCATAGAGGATACCTCATAGGTGCGATTTCATTTTCTTTTATATCTAGCATAGATGATCCCTCATAGGTGTGATTCCTTTTTCTTTTGTGTCTAGCATAGAGGATCCCTCATAGGTACAATTCCACCTTTTATGTCTAGCATAGGGGATCCCTCATAAGTGTGGTTCCCTTTTCCTTTATGTCTAGCATAGATGATCCCTCATAGGTGCGATTCCATTTTCTTTTATGTCTAGCATATAGGATCCCTCATAGGTGCAATTATATTTTTTTTATGTCTAGCATAGAGGTTCCCTCATAGGTGCAATTCCATTTTCTTTTATGTTCAGCATATAGGATCCCTCATAGGTGCGATTCCACTTTCTTTTATGTCTAACATAGAGGATCCCTCATAGGTGCAATTCCATTTTCTTTTATGTCTAGCATAGAGGATCCCTCATAGGTGCAATTATATTTTCTTTTATGTCTAGCATAGAGGATCCCTCATAGGTGCGATTCCATTTTCTTTTATGTCTAGCATATAGGATCCCTCAAAGGTGCGATTCCATTTTCTTTTATGTCTAGCATAGAGGATCCCTCATAGGTGCTATTCCATTTTCATTTATTTCTATCATCCAGGTTCCCTCATAGGTCTGATTCTATTTTCTTTTATGTCTAGAATATAAGATCACTCATAGGTGCGATTCATTTTTTTTATGTCTAGCATAGAGGATCCCTCATAGGTGCGATTCCATTTACTTCTATGTTTAGCATAGAGGATCCCTCATAGGTGCGATTTCATTTTCTTTTATGTCTAGCATAGAGGATCCCTAATAGGTGCGATTTCATTTTCTTATATGTCTAGCATGGGGGATCCCTCATATGTGTGGTTCCATTTTTTCATGACTAGCATAGAGGTTCACCCATAGTTGTGATTCCATTTTTTTTTTTTGTGACTAGCATAGAGGTCCACCCATAGTTGTGATTCCATTTTTTATGACTAGCATAGAGGTTCACCCATAGTTGTGATTCCATTTTTTTTTGTCTAGCATAAATGTTCACCCATAGTAGTATTTCCATTTTTTATGACTAGTATAGAGGTTCACCCATAGTTGTGATTCCTTTTTTATGACTAGCATAGAGGTTCATCCATAGTTGTGATTCCATTTTTTATCTTTGGCTAGCATAGAGGTTCACCCATCGTTGTGATTCCATTTTTTTTATGAATAGCATAGAGGTTCAGTCGTAGTTGTGATTCCATTTTTCCATGACTAGTATAGAGGTTCACCCATAGTTGTGATTCCATTTTTTTTTTTTTTGGCCAGCATAGAGGCTCAACCATAGTTGTGATTCTATTATTTTCATATCTAGCATAAAGGTTCACCCATACCTGTGATTCCATTTTTTTTATGACTAGCATAGAGGTTCATTCTTAGTTGTGATTCCATTTTTTGACTAGTATA
>NC_090735.1:77141849-77171849 GCF_036898095.1 Palaemon carinicauda | reverse complement strand
CTAGTCTACAACCTTCATGGAACTTCTAGCGTGTGTTTCAGATAGCATACCTTTTAACAAAATTACATAAGACTTAGTAAACAAACTATGTGGAATGAAAATTTAATTCTTTAAAAAAACGTAAATTTACATATACGGCACTGAAGAAAATACAACTATATGAATGATGACAGTCTTGTGTAATTTATATACATTTACTTAATCCAATGTGAGTGGGACCCACCTTACGACCTGGCTATCCGTGACTAAATTATTCTACTCTCATGTAGACAAGCTTCGTAAGAATATATATATATATATATATATATATATATATATAATCATCATCATAATCATCATCATCATCTCCCTCTATGCCTATTAATGCAAAGGGTCTCAGTTTAGATTTTGCTAGTCGTGTCTATCTTGAGCTTTTAAATCAATACTTCTCCATTAACCACCTCCAACTTCAAGCTTCATAGTCCTCAGCCATTTTGGCCTAGGGATTACAACTCTTTTAGTGTCTTGTAGAGCCCAGTTAAAAGTTTTGTGAACCAATCTATCTTGGAGAGTGCGAGGAGCATGGACAAATGCATCTCTATCTACCCTTCATCATAATCTCATCCGCATATGGCACTTGAAAAATCTCTCCTGTTATTTGACTTCTAATCCTGTCCTGCCATTTATCTCCCAATATTCTTCTGAGGTCTTTTTCTCAAACCTACAAAATCTGTTGGATATTGTTTCATTGTCATACCACGACTCATGTCCATAGAGTAACATCAATCTCACCAAACTAATATATAGCCTGATTTTTATGAGTAATTTCAGTTGATGGGATTTCCAAATTTCACATAACGTAGCCGTTGCCTGATTTGCTTTTTTCAACACTTCATTAAACTACAATTATAAATACCTTGAATTAGAGATCATAGTTTATAAATATCTGGATGATTCCACCTCATTCATCCTTTCTCCTTCCAATGATATTTCATCTTCCATTGCAAATTCAGTTCTCACCATCTTTGTCATCTCTTATCATAAATTCTGGTAAGCAAGCTTTGTAAGTCTTGTGGCATTTTGTTCACAAGGACAGCGTCATAAGCATACTCTAAAACAGCTATCTTTTTTTTTACCAATCCAATCCAATCTCTCTCTGCCATCCCCAACTATTCTATGCATTACAGAATCCATGGAGAGGATAAACAATATAGGTGACCATACATTCCATTTGAGTACTCATTTGATAGGACTCCATTAACATTAATTTTGCACTTGCAGTGCTCATGAAAAGATTTAATCAAATTTACAAATATACGAGGAAATCCATAACCACACAGGACTCTCCACAAAATTTGCTGATGCACACTATCAAACACTTTTTCATAATCCCCAAATGTCATCAAAAGTGGACTTCTATATTCTCCATATTGCTGTACAACATGTCTTGAAAGGAAATTTAGTCAATGGCACTTTTACCCTTTCTAAATCCTGCTTGTTCATCTGTAGCTTTTCATCAATTTTTCTCTTTGGTCTCCTTAGAATAAGCATAATATATATTTTCATGACATCTGGTGAAACTGCGATGCCTCTGTAATTATTGCAAGAAGTCTTATTTACTTTTTTGCCGTTTTTACAAACAATTCTAGCTCCTATTAATCGCGTTTTGCCTCCTTATGCCATATTTTATAAAGTAATCTTGTAGGTATTCTAGGAATCTCTTAATTTTCTGCCAAAATCATGTCAGCAGTTATTCCATCATGCCCAGGCGCTTTCCACACCTTTGATTTTTTTTTCTTCTTTTTAAGATCGCTTCGACGTCAAACACACTAAACTCATTCATGGGTACATCAAGGTCTTCTCCAGCTTTTGTTATAGCACCCAAATTATTCCTTTTATATCTTCTATTCATGACCTCATTCAAGTTTTCCATCGAACGTTGTCTTTCTTCAACTCTTGTTGATGAGTATTTCCTTCCCGTTTTGCCCCCGTAGAGATTTCATTTATAATTCTGTGAACAATTCTTACACCGTAGATATTTCCTAAATTCAGAGCTTTGTCAGCCTCATCAGCATTCCTGTCTAAACATTCTCTCCAGTCATTCCTGTTTTTCCTCTTGTCGTCACTATCAATATTGGAATACTTAGTATTCTCTACCTTGTAATTTTCATACCTACCTTGGAAACTTTCAACAATAAATTTTTATCTTTGTATCCGTTTTATGGTATCCCAAGTATCATTTCATATCAATGGTTTTCTCCTTGCAAATACATTTCCAAAAACTTCACTACCAAATAACTGATATATGTTTTTAATTCCACACCATTCTACAAAAATTTTCTGTTCTTCGTCTTTTAAAGATTCAGACTTCAAATCGATTCCTATATTCAGTTGCAAAGGTTTCTCTATGCTCATAAGTATTCGATCTACATTTTTGTTTGGTGCTTTCATTTTTCATCTCAGTGTGACAAGGAAGGCCTGATGATCACTGCCAATATGTGCACCTCTAAAGCTTCTTACATATCTAAGTCCTCCTTCTCTCTTTATTAATAGCTATGTGTTCTACTTGATATTTGCAATGGTCACATGGTAAAGTCCATGTATATTTGTAGATATCCTTTTAATGGAAGAGAGTACCTAAAATTGTTTATTGACCACAAACTTAATCAATATGCTCTCTCTCTCTCTCTCTCTCTCTCTCTCTCTCTCTCTCTTTATATATATATATGTATTATATATATACATATATATATGTATATATATATATATATATATGTGTGTGTGTGTGTGTGTATGCCTATATTTGTACACACACACACACACACACACATATATATATATATATATATATGTATATATATATATTTATACATACATATATATATATATATATATGTATGTATATATATATATATATATATAAATATATATGTATATATATATATATATATGTATATATATATATATATATATATGTATATATATATATATATATATACATATATATATATATATATATATGTAAAATTACATGTCTAAATACATGACCTAAGAGGTCACTATGGAAGAGGAGCGAGTGTGAGAAATGCCATAGTCATGTCATAACCAGGATGCTAATGCCAAACCTCAGCAATGTAACATTTTTATGAAGAATAAACACAAATACGAATCGTGAGAAAGTGTTGTGTCGCCACCGGATGCATGTGTCTTCCTCTATTAATGTTTAGTTTACATTATGTGTTTAAATGCTGAGATAACTGACTATACGATATCTGTGATATTGATATTTTAGCCAGTTCTTATCTAGATGTCATACGGAATGGTCATCCGACCAAACCATCTATACTCCAGTGATGGAGATGTTAATAACTGTTTTTAAAGGAATAAACTATTTAACGTTAACTTACATAGACTTACTTGAAGATGTAACATACCAAGTCTAATAAACAACACATTGAAGATGACATTTGATGGGAACTCGAATGCGTGTTAATAACAGTATCACACCAATAAATGGTGGCAGCGAATAAAACTCTAAGAACCAGAGACAGATCTTCAAGAACCAGCGAATAAAACTCTAAGAACCAGAGAAAGATCTTCCAGAACCAGCGAATAAAACTCTAAGAACCAGAGAAAGATCTTCAAGAAATCAACAGTAATGAATCTGCAATTTTGACTAAGTATCTACGTCCACCGAAGAAATGAAAACATTGAATACCATCAAATAAATGTTATCCAAACTGAGGAACTAGATCTTCAATCAACATCCTAAGAAAACCAAGGACTGACATTCAATGTTTACTAAACATTGAAGAAACATATCCAGGAATCACTACATTCAACGGAAATCAGACCGAAAACATTCACCCAAACATCAATAAGAAGAAACAATCTAGTGAGAGAGAGAGGAAATGACGACATCACCCTACGCCCATGTAAACCGAAGCTAAGTACATTTCTTTATTCATTTCAGTTTTAGACAGTGAAGTGAAATTATCACGAGTCAATCGTCCATTATTGCTGGGATGAGTTGTTTGTTAATCTTCATTTATCCTTTCATTAAAGGAAACTGTATTTAACTTCGAATTCTCGTCGAGAATGTTTTTTTCTCTCTCTGTGCTAATTCCGTTTTCTTTCAGAAGTTCTCGGGAAATATCTTTATATTTACATCATTATATTGGGGGATTTTGTTATACTCTTTATTATATAGTGCTTATGCGTTTACGCAGTGGACGTCTGTATTCATATATATATTTTGATAGGATTGCAAGGAGTCGTAGAGATAGAAAAAGAAGTAAAGTAAACATGACGCCTTTCTTAAGATTAATCTGTTTAACTTACATGACACTTATGTTGCTAGAAGCTCTAGTGCGGTGTTTTGATAAAAAGTTAATGCCAGCAATTACAGAATTGGATGTATATAAACAGATAAAGAAACATATGTCTAAGCATCCTGATCATGATCCTGTGTTTACACATGTTTTTGCAAAAATTGAAACTAAGTCACAACAAGTAAATGTAGTTCATAATAGTGAAGTTGCAGGAATGACGTGTTATAATTGCAAACGTCAAGGTCACTTGATTGAAGACTGCAGAACGAGATTCTGTTCATTACATAATAGTTCTACTCATTCATATAGTCAGTGCTACTCGCCTAAGACAAAACAGAATCCTACAAATACACAGTCAATTCCACAGTCTGTTCCATATGGAAATAAAAAGAAAAATCCTCAGTTCAATAAGAAGAAACAGCCAAACGTCAATGTAGTTCAAAATCAGAAACAAACAAATAGTTCTTCGAATAACGCTGATCCTGGGTCGTCAAACCAGAACTCGCAAGGTCAGACTAATTTTCAGAATGTGCAGAGCAAAGCAAATACCACATAATTAACTCCAGTGGGGAAGAGAGTGATGTTGGGTCAAGGTCATTTATATCAACATCAGTAGTATTGAATAATCCATTTAATGTTTTATCAGTTCATTGTGAGGTAAGAGATTTTCCTATGAAACACACGGCCGAATTAAATAAATCAGTGCATGCTCCCGTAGATTTGCAACGAATTCATGCAATAATAAGCCAAAATGAGTTACGACCAACATTATATGCTGTAAATTTAGAACACCGATCCTTTACGTTATTTTTTTACTCTGGTAGTCCACGTAATATCATGGATTTGAGGACACATCATTTGTTGTTTTCGAACTTCCCTATAGAGAAGTCCGGAGTAAGGCTCTCGGGTATAGGAAACAATGAATTAAATGTAATAGGCGTAACTCATGTGCAGTTCAAGGTCGGTAAGCGCACGTTTGCCGATACATTTGTTGTTGTACAAAACATTGATATGTATCCAGCTGTAATTATAGGATACCCATCTATGGGCAATCAAAACATTATCTTAGCCCCTGCCAAGCACGACGTGTATATCAAAGGAAAATTCTATAAGTCTTCTAATACCTTAAAATCAGTTTTGGATAAAAAGGAGACGCCAAATAAAACAGTGACGTACGTTGAAGACCCAATAACTTGTCTCACTAATAAAGAAATAATATACGCGACCCAACAGAATTCTCGTTCGCCCGTAATATCCTCTTGCACGCAATCTATCGAGCTGAACGTAACTTCGAATTTAATAGTGCAAATAAAGAAAGCGTTACCGGGATCTGAAATATTAATCCTTTCCGACACTTTGAAAACTAATGGATTGTCCGTCACACAAGCTATTTATAAAGTAGGCTCAAATCAACAATGTAATATTGAAGTCTGTAATCATTTAAATACCACTTTAGTAATTCACAAAAATCAACATATCTTGGATATAGAAGTTTATAAACATCGTATTCTTACCGTTGATGAAATCAATCACGCTCAATCAGTTGCGGATGAATCCTTTTTGCAATCCATTAGAAATAAAATCAATAAAGACATTCAAGAAGAAGAAATTCAGCAGAAATATTTTGGACTTTTAACTGAGTATCATGATGTTTTTTCCACTACGGATGGATCCTTAGGAAAAACAGATGTGATCGAGGATCAAATAAGGTTAAAGGACAAGCAGAAAATTATCTATGTACCCTCGTACAGACTCCCTATGAAATTCCAGAATAAAATAAATGATGAAGTAGGTAAAATGCTAGAAGAAGGAGTCATTAGGAAATAGAACCGCCCTTATAATTTTCCATTAATAGTTGTACCGAAAAAAGATCGAACATGGCGTATCTGCGTAGATTTCCGTCGCCTAAATGAGGAGACGATCCCTGATCGATTCCCAGTGCCATGTACTGACGATGTTTTATCTTTGTTAGGTCAGAATAAATATTTTACCAGTTTGGACTTACTTAAAGGCTTTCACCAGATATCATTAAAAGAAAATAGTATCCCATACACAGCCTTCACCACAGCCAGGGGACATTATGAATTTTTACAGATGCCTTTTGGTTTACGTTGTGCTCCCATAACATTTACAAGAATGATTAACATAGTGTTTGGACACTTGCTAGGGGATATATTGCATGCCTATATGGACGACCTTGTAATGTTTTCCAATACCTTAGAAGAACCTCTACGTAAATTAGAACTAGTATTACAGAGACTAAGACAGCAAAACTTAATGGTAAAGATTAGTAAGTGTGAATTTTTCAAAACAGAATTAGTCTATTTGGGTTTTGCGGTGTCAAGCCAAGGTCTTAAAGTAGTCCATGATAAGGTGTCGGCTATCCGTAACTTTCCGATACCTACTAATGTCAAGGAAATACAGCAATTTCTGGGATGTAGTGGATATTACAGGCATTTTATACGCAATTATTCAATGATAGCCGCTCCCCTAACTGATCTTATGAAGAAGGGTGTAGATTTTATATGGTCTGACTAGCATCAACAGGCGTTTAATACCTTGAAAGATGAACTGTGCAGTTCTCCTATCTTAAAATTTCCTGACTTCGGTAAGGAATTCTTCATTGCAACAGACGCCTCAGACTTAGGAGTAGGTGAAGTATTGCTCCAGCAATATGAAAAACAGTTTTTCACGATAGCTTTTTATTCTGGAAAACTGAGAACTTCCGAAAGTAAGTATGCAGTAATAGACAAGGAAGGGCTAGCTTTTGTTAATTCACTAGTGCATTTTAAGTTTATAATATAAGGTTATCCCGTTAAGGTTCTTACTGACCATAAACCCCTAACGGACTTCTTTAAAGGCTTCAGCCACAGCCCCAAACGAACTCGGTGGCATTTGATCATTCAAGACTTTGGCGCGAGAATTGGGTATTTACCAGGGAAAGCAAATATCATTGCTGATGCATTATCACGCAACCCCGTGTCATCTTGTACGGAGCCTTTAGCTGAATTGATAAATATATCAACATCCATGCCTATTGTTAAAACGATATCTGAACAAGAAGATCTGGGCTGGAGCGCTTAATTATTACAGACTGAGCAAAGAAAAGATCAGAAATTAGAAATAATTATAAATGCTTTGAAAGGCAATCATAAGGAGAAGGAATATATAAAGTATACGCAGCAGAATTATATAATCAAAGACAATATTCTGTGTAGATCCGTGACAAGGAAAACTCGCAATACACCACATGTAACTAACAACCAAGTAGTGGTACCAATCTCACTTATATCCACTGTCCTAAATTGGTTGCATGCAAACCCATTGCATGGACACCCGAGGTTCTCATTAAAGTCACAGAAAGCCAAATCATTGCTTTATTGGCATACGATGCTTACAGATATAAAAAAAACACATAGCTAATTCTCGCATTTGTCAGGAAAACAAAGGGCACACGAAAACACCTGTCAGCCTAGGGGCTTATTCCGTGCCCAATCAATCCTTTGAAAGAATACATTTAGATTTATTAACAGGATTTTACGAGTCAGGCAGAGGAAATAAGCACCTCTTAGTAATTGTAGATGCTTTGACTCGATATACAGAACTAATAGCGCTTAAAACTAAAACTGCGATTGAATGCGTTAGGAAGTTTTACGAGTGTTACATTTGTAAACATGGAATTCCATACATGATAATCTCAGACTCGGGTGGAGAATTTAATAATCACTTTCTTACCTCATTGTGTGAATTCCTTAGCATAAAGAAAATCAGTACTATGATCTATCACCCAGAGTCTAATGGGCTAGTGGAAAGAGCGAATAGGAAGGTTTTAAACATATTAAGAGTAACACTAGGGGGATCAGACCCCGACTGGGATATTGCAATACCTGCGGTACTGAGTACTCTGAATCATTCATATCATATATCAATTAAAATGTCACCGCACGAGGCATTGTATGGTACCCCAGTTAGAACGCCTTTCCATGTATTAACGCCTGCAACTAATTTATCAAATCCTTTAAAAAAAATGTATAAATGCAAGCAAAAGTCATTTTAATATCCTTCGAAAGAATTTAGAAGAATCATAAATCATAATGAAAAGGAATCATGATAAAATAGCGAAGCCAACTAAAACATATAGTGGGTGATAATGTATACATACAGGTAAATGTACGTAAAGGACTCAATTATAAACTAACACCTAAGTTTGAACGCCAATTTAACATTTTGGAAACATTAACGGCCAATAGGTTTAGAGTTCAAAACGTATCCCAACCCACTGATGAGAGAATCGTACCATTGGCTCACATAAGAAATTAAAATAGGAGGAAAAGAAGTTAGGGAAAACTTTTTAATTCTTTTTATTTTTGTGAACCTTATATGTTAAAAGTTTTTTCTTCGTAATACAGGAGTAATTACATGTATTTTTCTCGTTACAGGTTTCCAATATGAAGTTTTTATTGTTAGCAGTGGTATTGTTTGCTCAGACATTTTTCTCGTGTGGGAAGAGCTCTAAAACTAAAAGTATGGATTTTAAATATGGCACTATAGTAGAAAGACAAGAAGACGTTTTTATTACATCAAGTAACGTAGTTGTTGAAGTACGTATGCAAGCAATTTTTCTTCCAGAGAATGACGTCACTAGCTTAAAGAGCGCCATTTCAAGGTTTGCTGTTTCATTAAATGAAATGCATAGAAGACACTTTCCTTTTAATACAGAGAGTTCGCTTGCGTCGACACTAAAAGTTGCAGAGATGCTATCCGACGACTTGCAGAATAAGACTTGCCTGGCAGAATCTTTGGCTCATGACCTTTTGATTTGGACAGTAAGACACGCTAACCTTGAAAAACGTAACCCGTTTATTTTTGCTGCACTAAACATCTTTGGTTCTATTGCAAGTTTAGGCTTAGGGATTTCCAATCGTCTTAAGATTAGTAATCAAAATAAGAAAATTGAGTTATTGACTCATGAAAATGAAATGATTATGTCAGAACTAAGGAATCAGTTAGCTTCAATCAATCAAATTATGAGTTTGGTGAACGATCATTCTAGTAATATCAGTCAGGTTATGGAAGTACAAGATTTGTTGGCAACGTTAACGTATTATGATTCAAAAATAGATCTTATACATAATAGAATTGCACATTTCATTGAGAAATCAAAAGACTATGTGAAAGCTATCACATTAGCAACTAAAGGTGTACTGTCACCGCATTTATTGCCAATAAGAGACTTAACGTTAATTGGTGAGAACGGACGGGAGAAAATAGGTTATGTTCCTTTGTTAGACCCACGTAGGTTAAAATTTTATTACAGCCTAATTACAGTAAGTGTTGAAAATCACAGGATCATGAATACAATTCCCTTTGATTCTTCCGATGCCTGGCAATCTTACAGGATATCACCATTTCCGACTTTCATGACGAATCACTCAAATCCAGTAATATCCAGTTTGACAGGACACGTATTGATTTCCCCAGATAAGGAAACATATACGGTCATTAAAGACTTAAATTAATTAACTAACTGTTCAGACGCAATGAATAAAAAAATATGTACAGCTGACTCCTTTGAATTCCATAAAAACTCAATGGATTCATGCGAGTTAGGTATAGTGCTAGATGGTGCTCTCTCCCAAACATATACAAATTGTCTGCAAAAGCTTTATCCCTTTGACGATAATATGTTTAATTGCAGACTGAACAACGGCTCGTGGATACGATACGATAAGGCCGGCTTCAATGTGTCATGCCCGGACGGATCCACGTCCTATTCCCAAATCTTCGTTGCAGCAGATGGTTGTATCGGTACGTCCCCGAATTACATGATCCGTGTAATCAAGACTATCATTAGAGAATGGGCCTACTTCGCGAACTTCACGTGGTCGACTACAATTCCATCTTTACCTCTCCCATACAATGATTGTGTGGCTAAGCGGTTGATGAAATTAACCGAGATGGACTACCCGACACCGACTTCTGCATATCTTCATTTCTTTGTGTTACTAGCAGCAATCAGCGTTACAGTGATGATATTTATCGCCGTTAACATCTTTGTTTGGCGTAGGTTAAGGAAGAATAAATTGGAGCTCAAACAGAACGTTTTGCCATGTCCAGACAAAATTCCTTATTTAATTCAATTTAAAGCCATTTGAAACTGGCCCCTTCATTCGCTCAAAGGAGTAAAAATTGTAGTTGAAGAGACTATAGAACATTTGCATTTTAAAAACATTTAAAAAAAAAAATTTAAAAAATAAATCATTTTTTGGGAACCTAATAAAATATATAAGCCCTATATGTTAAAATAAAGAATCTATGGGCATCAAATAAAATATATAAGCCCTATATATATATATATATATATATGTGTGTGTGTGTGTGTGTGTGTACGAAACCATGGTACATGTACGTACCAGGAATTCGTGTTTGTGCACTAAAAATTATATCTTTATCAAGGTAACAAATATTTTTCATTAGTTACCGTATTATAATAATCTATATTTTTGACAAAGGTAATAACTATTCTTTAACATGTTACCAAATCATATGTATATCAGTATTTATTTTTGTTGGTAGGCCTACCATATAATCGTTTGCTAGCAATGTACCATATATATGATCTGTATTTATCATTCATTTTTTTTTCTTTGCTTCGAGAATGTCTGTTAAAAATGCATTTTTTTTAATGTACTTATTTGAATATTCATCCTTAATCATTTGCTTATGGCTAGAGTTTAAAAAAAAAAAAAAAAAAAAAAAAAAATACATATATATCCAGTCATACTCGTAGTAAAACATGTTTTTAACGTATTGTTAAATATTCAATAAATTGAAAGTACCTGCCCGAGCTAATGTAATATATGTAAAATTACATGTTTAAATACATGTCTTAAGAAGTCAATATGGAGGAGGAGCGAGTGCGAGAAATGCCATAGTCATGTCATAACAAGGATGCTAATGCCAAACCTCAGCAATGTAACATTTTTATGAAGAATAAACACAAATACGAATCGTGAGAAAGAGTTGTGTCGCCACCGGATGCAGGTGTCTTCCGCTATTAATGTTTAGTTTACATTATGTGTTTAAATGCTGAGATAACTGACTATACGATTTCTGTGATATTGATATTTTAGCCAGTTCTTATCTAGATGTCATACAGAATGGTCATCCGACCAAACCATCTATACTCCTGTGATGGAGATGTTAATAACTGTTTTTAAAGGAATAAACTATTTAAAGTTAACTTACCTAGACTTACTTAAAGATGTAACATACCAAGTCTAACATACAACACATTGAAGATGATATTTTATGGGAACCCGAATGTGTGTTAATAACAGTATCACACCAATATACACACACACACACACACACATATATATATATATATATATGTATATATATATATATATATATATAAGCGTAAAAATCACAGGAAAACGTGATGCTCAGATGCAGAAGAACCACAGGGAAAATGAAAATACGAAATATACGCTCAAGTCCTGACTTAAGCGTATATTTCGTATTTCCATTTTCCCTGTGGTTCTTCTGCATATATATATATATATATATACATATGTGTGTGTGTGTATATATATATATATGTATATATATATATATATACATATATATATATATATATATTATATATATATGTATATATATATATATATATACAGTATATGCATATATATACAGCATATGCATATATATATATATATATATACATATATATATATATATATATATGTATATATATATATATATATATATAACCACTTGTGTTTCATACATGTTCATGCCTAATTTTGTTTCAATTGTCGTGACGTTTTTGCTCGTAAGTCCTATTATTCGAGCTTGGTGTCTGTTTAAAAAAGTTTATTTTCATTCACTTTGCCTCTCAGTTATCACCTAACTGACACCTCACACAATGGTGACCACCGGAGTGTCCAGCTTTTTCTAGCTTTCTCCCTCTCTGCTCTATCTTGCTGTTTGATGATGCTGCCCTCCGACACTGACTCTACGTTCAAAACCCCACCCTAAAAACTACCGCCCTTCACCAGTTCAGAGGCACTTGACTAGTTTCAGTGTGCCAAGGTCCAGGTTTGCATTTATGATGGGACTCATTCAAGCTCCAAAGCAGACTATGTTCTCGCAGTGATCCCCGAGGATGCTTTCCCGTAAATATCAGATGAACTTTGCAACCAAGGGGACACCCCAATAGTGGATGATGCCCTCAAAACATACCTCATGCAGCATTCCCCACTACCGCCAGCAGCCTGTATAGCAAAACGTTTTCCTCTCTCTCAGCAACCATTGGGGAACTAAAAAATTTCACTCATAATCAAGGAAATAAACAGTATTGCTTGTCTGCAACCTACTACAGACGGCTCTCTTTGGGAAGTGAATCTACTTCGTGTCCTTTGGGTACGGTGCCTACCCAAACCTGTATGAGCTGCCATACCCGATGTCAATATTTTGCTCATGAAGAACCTGATAATCAAAGCTAACGTTTTTATGGACAGCTACTTCACCACCTTCAAGACCTTGATCATCTTCTCTACTCCTAACAAAGTTGACCACTATTCAACATTGACCAAAGGCGTCATGAATGATGTAGGACACAGACACCCTGTGATGTGCTTGAGTGGTGACAAAGCCGCCCACCTCATACATTTATCTCCCCTTCTTCACTCCCAAACCAACAACCTCTCCAGCCAATTACTAATGCCAATCAGCTCCAGTTATACTACCACCACTCCAGGCTCATGCTGCTGCAAAGAAATATGCGAATGGTTGTCGATGGGCAAAAACCTTGTTAGTAGGCCATCGCTTGCAGGGGTGGCTTCCCCTGTCCCTAATCTTTTCTTTTTACATGATCCAGGTGCGGGTGTTAAATTTTGGAAGACATTAGTTATTTGCTGTTTTCTTATAACCAGGCCACTCTCCAGAACATGACGTAGTCTGTCTAAGACTGCCAACGTTCACCTGATATCTGGCAACCGATCTGTGATATCCTCACACTTATGTAAAACCTCCTCATTATTGCCTGAAAGAGCGAAATATATTGAAAGTTCCTCGTTGCTGACGTCACATTGCCTATACTTGGTGCAGATTTCTTCTCACACTTCCAATCCTGCTTGATGTCACTCATCAACGGTTAGTCAACTCGGATTTGCACTCCAAGGCAATGATTAGGTTGAGTAAAATTTGGAAACCAAATTGCCCGCAAATACAAATAAAAATCAGGCTATATATCAGTTTAGTGTGGTTGATGTTACTGTATGGACATGAGAGTCATAGTTTGGCAATGAAACAATGTCCAACTAAATCATTAAACTGAAAAAAAAAACCACCAAAAGAATAGTATAAGTCGAATGGTAGGACAGGATTAGAAATAAAAGTGAAAGAGATATTACTTAAGTATATGAGATCTTTGTGAGGTGTATATGGAGATAGTTTGGGTATGCTTTCTGCACTCTCCAAGACTGATTAGTTCACCAAACCGTTAACTGAACTCCACAAAGCACGAAAATAGTTGGAAGGCCTAGGACTACATGGCTGAGTACTATGAAGTTTGAAAGAATAGGATGATAAATGGGATATTTATTAAAAAGATCATGATAGCAACGACTGGTGAAATCTAACCAAGACCTTTTGTGTCAATAGGCCTGGGAGCATACGATGATGAAGATGATGATGATATACGTATATATATATATATATATATATAGCTCTATATATATATATATATATATATAGATATATATATATATTATCTATCTATCTATCTATATATATATATATATATATATATAATATATATATATATAGCTCTATATATATATATATATATATATCTATATATATATATATATATATATATCTATATATATATATATATATATATATAAATATATATTCCTATGCCTACTGACGCAAAGAGCCTCTGTTAGATTTCACCAGTCTTCTCTATATTGCGCTTTTGATTCAATACTTCTCCATTTATCCTCTACTTTGCTCTTCATAACCCATGTAGGCCTGAGTCATCCAACTCTTCTAGTGCCTTCAGGAGCCCAGCTGAACGTTTAGTGATCTAATATCTCTTAGGGAGTGTGAAGAGCATGCCAAAACCATCTCCATCTACCCCTTATCATGATCTCGTCCACATATGGCATTCAAGTCATTCATTTCTAATTCTGTCCTGTATAAAACTATACAGGATATTCAATATGACATGAAAATAGTTTAATTAGTTTTTTCCTTGGAAAAGGTACATTTCAGATAATTATGAATTTTTGGTATATATATATATATATATATATATGTAAGTCATATGTTAAAATTAGTCTTCAATATTATAAATATTTTTGGATTTATATGCCCGGAATTAAAATGTTCCCTTCAAGTCACTTTTCAAACCCTGCTGTTAGACAATGAAACTTGCTAAAGATTAGGATGAACACAAATCTCATTACCTTTTGGTTCTTTGTGCATATGACGGGTTTTCAGACTCTACCAAGATAAAAACATTTTATTTTTTGTATTACTCGATAGCCGCCATAAAAACGAAAACCCTGAAAACGAGATCCAATAACAAGAACTTCTTAATATGAAATTCATTTATTCTCGGCTTAGATTACTTCCATCTTCATTTGAGTATATATTCCAACACAAAATTAAAGCTAAATGGGGCTAGATCTAAAGCAAGCCTTAATATTTACGGAATATCTTCACTTGTATATTCTCTTGATTTTACGTTCTATCAAACCTTGTGTTACATTCGGTATATTGCCTTGAATGTGTAATCTTCTCTTCCCTCTCGTTGAGAACCTGCAAAAATACCGAGGTAATCCACATAGCTATCGACCGCTTCTACTATTTTCCATCCCCCCCCCCTCTCTCTCTCTCTCTCTCTCTCTCTCTCTCTCTCTCTCTCTCTCTCTCTCTCTCTCTCCCCAAGCCTTCTTGAATAAATAACACATCGCTCCCAACTGGTTTTGAAAGTTATATAAACCTAAAACTACTGCAGATTAGGACTTTGATTCTTGTCTCTGCCCATATTAAGTTTTTGCAATGGTTCAAAACAAATATTCCATATTACTTCAAAGAATATCGTCATCAGGTTTCTATCAATATCGATAAAGGAAATTATATGTTGTTTGTAGATTTTCAGGACAATCGATGTAAATATATATATATATATATATATTTATATATATATATATATATATATGTGTGTGTGTGTGTGTGTATATATATATATATATATATATATCATCAGAGAAGGTGGCCGCTGCCTGTAACTTACATGTCTCAAAATGGACAGGGGAAAAGGCAGTTCTAGATATTAATTTCTTATAAATCCCGACGTTTCGTAATCGTCATTATCACATCTTCCAGGGGTACAAATAGGAAGTACATATATAACATTAAGAAACAGTAATATATAAATATATACAGAAAGTGAAAATTAACAAAAGAAAATTAAAAATTCAAGTAAAAATATGCAAAAACCGAAGTGGAACCAACCTCGCAGTAGCGCAAATAAAAACTGATTGGCTTCAACAACTAGAGAACAAAACGAAGAAACCTGTGACAAGTACAATTGAATGGAGGAAGTTTGGGTGTTTAACGATGGAATCAGTCTTTTAATATAAGTTGACTCTAGAATAGGCAAGCCGTGGTGATTAGATACTTACCCTATAACGCTAAAATGTTTATTGTCAATATTTATTTTGCACATTCTCAAATAATCGCAATCATACTAAAATGAGAAAAATAAATATTGACAATAAATATATTCTTGAAAACATACAATTATGCAATAATGCTTTCCAGTTGATTTCATTTGCAGGAAAATTTATGAAAAAGGGGGTATTTAAACCCATATTCACATGAGATATATATATGTATGTATATGTATATATATATATATATATATATATATAGATATATATATATATGTATGTATATAGATATATATATAGATATATATATATATATATATATATACTGTATATATATATATATATATATAGAATCCCATAGATGAATAAATAAATATATATATATATATATATACAGTACATATTGTACTGAAATTCCAAATGGAATTTGTATTTTTTCTTATTTATATTACATTTTGTTTTATATTATATTTTGTTTAAAGTAGCATGTTCACTGGAAGGCAGTTAGCTTAGTTTCAAGTATTTAACTACCCCCTTGGTTGTTAACAGCTCACTGCCTTCCTGCGGCCGTTTCTGGTTTTAACCTAACCAGCCACTAATGCTTTGCTTTCTTCCTGAGGTTGACGGAAACTTGAAGTCAGTTACGAAGGAGCATTCCATCGCTAAGGGTCTCGTAATTCGAGCTCCTATTCTTGATATAAGAATACACTTTGTACCGCTACCCAGTTAACGTGACAAGAACATTTTCTACATGTCCTTTGAAGTGACGAAGAGTATTATCGCCATGTAAACTTCTGTTTAATCCCGACCAGGAAGAAGCTTTCTTTCATCGCAACCCATCTCTACACGTACTTCGCCTTCGTCCCAGGATGATATCGGTGGGTCTGTAAAACTCAGGGGGAGTTTTTTTTATGTCAATCCGAAATCATTTAGAGGGATAATGCCATCCTATATAAATTTGACTTCCAATTATCATCGCTCACTTTTTTCAATAAGTTTTATTTTTTCATACCTTTCAATTTTGTAACGAGTTCGTACCCTTTTCAGTTTTGTAACGACTTCGTACCCTTTTCAGGGATATCATAAATTGTACTTCGTGGACTCCAGTTTGGACTATGGGTTTATATTTATTTACATAAGATTTCCAAGGTATGCAACTTGCCAAGTGTTATAACGTGCTTCACATAATAATTTGATTTTAATATGTATATATACTATCGTTGTGTTGTATGTAATTAGACATTTGGTAATATTTAAGGTATTTGGAAGAAGCTGAATTACTGCGGTTCCCCCTTGCTTCACGATGGTCAACTTTGTGTATTAGCTGCCGCATCAGCATCTGGATGAATTAGGATATTTATCAAATACAATAAATTACTTAATTTTTTTCACATTTTAATTATCCTTATTTAATTCCTGGTGTTTGTAAATTAAAATTCAGCGTATGGCGACCGTGACAGGATTAAAGCATTATAGGTTAGGTACGTGATACAGAACGTGAATTGCGGTGTGTTCAAGGTTTTTTCCTGGGAGGGGTTGTTATAATTTGCTTATTTCTTTAATCGATTTTTTGCTGTTCAAGAAGAGTTCAGTATACCATTTTTACGATTCCGTAAGCGAGTTTATTGTTTACTTGGCAATTGATTTAAAGTTCTTTGTTAACTATTTATGCGGTTCATATTTTGTTTATCCCTTTGCGAATAATTTCTTGCGTATTTGAGTGCTCCTATTTCTCGCGTTATTTTTAGTATTTTGCTTCGTAATAACGTTATTTGTAATAAGTGGTGTTAACTATTCTGTTTAGAAAATTTTCGTTGGGTATTGCATTAATATACTTATTATATATATATTGGTGCTTGTTTGTTTATTTTGTAGTTGTGTATTGTATTAATCATACTTTTTATATATTTTGGTGCCTGTTTTTGTAGTCATAATGGCTGAATTGGTAGTGCTAATTGGTCAGCGTAAGATTATTAGGAACAAGGTTACAGATTGTGCCAACCGTTCCTCGCAGTACCCTTCATTAGAAAATACTGCTAAAGTATCTGAACGAGGTGTTCTCCTGGATTATAGGAAGCGATTAAGTGACTTGGATTCTAAAGTACAGACTCTAAAATTTTCAGGGGAATTTAGAGAGGAGGATTTGGAAGCCGAGCTTTCAGCGTGTCAGTCTTACCATGATAAGATTTCAGGTATTTTGCCTTTGTTGGATGTAAGTGTAAGTGCTGGAAGCCCTCAACTTTCGTTAACTACTGATATTGCTAGGAGTCTTTTGAGGCAACCCACTGCCCCTCTACCCAAATTCCAAAGTAAGGAAGGTGAGGATTTTTTGAAATTCATTAGAGAATTTGAAACCACGACCCAATGTTTTAATCATCCAGACAGGGACTTGCTCTTACTTTTGAAACAACAAGTAGAAGGTAGGGCTAAATGTTTACTTGGCTCATTGGAGGCCGACAAACAAAGTTACAACGATGCCAAAGACTTATTGACTAAGGCATTTGCCTCGATTGAATTACGAAAATCGGCTGTAATTAAGAAATTAACTTGTCTAAATCTCAAAGAAGGAGAGGACCCTTTTGTCTTCTTTTCAGAACTTAGAAATATAGTCGAAAATTTCAAATATTTGCATATTGATGTTGAGGAGGTTGTTAGATATTTTGTTTGGTCTGCAATGAATGATAGATTTAAGTCTCATCTGGTTCATATCACTAATGTGACTCATCCATCATTTCAGCAAATTGTAGATAATTTCTTTACAGCATGTGAAAGGTATGAACAGGGTCAGACGAAAGGTAAATTGTCTGTCAGGGATAAAGTTGTAACTTATTCAAAGCCATTACAGACAAAGACTAGTACCATGGCTCTTAAAACTAAGACTGTTCCCGCCAAAGCTTGTAATATTTGTTCCAAGCCCGGTATTTCTGATAATGATCATTTAAGTTACAAGTGTACTAAGTATACTACCCCTTCTAACAAAATTTCTTTATTAAATTTGCATAAAGGTTGTGTAAAATGTGGTAATTTCAATCATTTCACTAAAGCATGCAAGTTCAGATTTCGAAGACCCTGTTCACATTGTTCGCAGTATCACATGGAGTATCTTTGTGGGAAACTTAGTCCTGACAGGTGTAATAGTAAAGAGTCTTCCAAGGAAGCAAGCAGTGGGATAGCAGTATTGCCAAATGTTACCACAGGTTCAGTTCTCCCTACTTTCACATTTTATGTAAATGGTCAAAATAAGCTTTACAGGGGTCTTAAGGATTCAGGGTCACAAAATACTTTTATATCTAGCAAGTTAGCTTCCTCTTGTAATTTAAAGTCTTTGACTACCAATGTTAAACTTACTGTGAAAGGGTTTAATGGTCAAAAGGAATATTCTACTAGTCTTGTTGAAGTCCCTATAAAGCTGGGGAATGAAATCTTTGCTATTTCTGCTTTAGTTGTACCCTCTATAAACCTGCAATTAAATTTACCTTGTCTTGGTCAGGTAGTTAGTGTAATGCAGAGTAAAAATTTTGTATTTGCTGACAAGCTTTTATCAGCCAGTTCTCAGGGCATTGATGACGTTCAGCTTTTGTTAGGAGTAGATTTTTCACATTGTCTTTTGGGAAGAGATATAATGATAGGGAGTCCTAATTCGTCTGTGTATATTGAGACTACTTCAGGAATAATGCTCATGGGGAATGTTGATAGGTTCCTAATTAATCTTACTTCACTTAATGGTAAAGATAGTTTAGCCTCGAAACCACTAAGGGGCGAAAATTCTAATGCTGAAAAAGGTGCATATTATAATATTCCTTGCCATTCTTTTTTTCTAGCTACTACTGTATCTATTAATGATGAATTTAACGAGCTCAATGACATGACGACAAATTGTTCATTTACGGTACTTTCAGATAAAGGAACTATTATTGATAGGAAACTGCAAGAAGCAACTGATCAAATCCTGAATATGGAGAGCCAATTTTATTTGAACTATGATCAGAAAGTTTACAGTGATGAATCTAATCAGCTCAATAACTCTCTCGTGGATTACACTTTGAGAAATTTGCACACGAGAAGTGATGGACGTATAGTTGTTCTCTTGTTATGGAATGGGAAGGTATCACACCTTCTTTCGAGAAATGAGTCTCTTTCCAAGGCTATTCTTCAATCTAATTTGAAAAAGTTACTTCGTAAGAAAGGTTCCTTACAGTTGGTGGATAACTGCATAAAGGAACAATTAAATATGGGAATTATTGAACCAATTTTTGACTTGGATGTATTTAAGGCTGGATACCCTAACTATTCATTCTTACCTCATATGCCAGTTTTTAAACCAGAAAGGGAAACTACGAAATGTCGCATAGTGTTTCTTTCTAATTTGCAGGAATCCTATAAGAAACTGTCACTGTCACATAATCAATGTATGTATGCTGGGCCTAACCTAAATCAAAAGCTTTCATCTGCATTTCTTAATATTAGGTTTGATGAAAAAATTTTAATTTTTGATTTGAAAAAAGCTTTCAATATGTTGGCTTTAAGTGAAATTGATCAGTCTAGACTATTGTTCTTTTGGTTTCGGAATGTTAGCGCAGGTGATTACACCCCCGATGCTTATAAAAATGTCAGGCTTTCCTTTGGACTTCGGTGTAGCCCATTTCTTTTGATGGCTTCATTGTATTTTATGTTAATTTTAACTTCCAGTAATGATTCAAGGATTGATGAACTGAAGAAACTTATTTATGCCTTAATATATATGGATAATGGTGCTATTACCATGAACAGCTCTGATGACCTAAGGTGGGCCTATAAGCAGTTAGATGACATATTCAGACCCTTTAAATTTGAAACTCAGCAGCTGATAACCAATGATATTGATCTGCAGTCTGATATGGATCAGTCAGTTATTACTCCTGAAGTCAATAAATTGTTTGGGCTTGAATGGAATAGACTTTCGGATGATATTTTCACTAGGCCAGTTAACCTTGACCCAGGCGCTAACACTAAAAGATTAATTCTTAGGTCCATTGCCTCCCAGTTTGACATTTTTGGTTTCAACTTGCATCTATTTAACCGATGTAGGCTTTATATGCATAATTTGCAGTGTCAAAAGGGTTTGAATTGGGATCAGACTCTTAACAGTCAACAGCTCAAAGACTGGAGGAATATCTGTAGGCAATGTAATTCATCGCCCCCTCTCAAAGTAACTCGGTTTGTGGGTCGAAGGGATGGTGAGTATAATATAATTGTTTTTACTGATGCCAGTTGTGACATATATGGGTGTGTCATTTATCTACTGAATGTTGAGTCTGGCAAACTTACCTTTGTTAATGCTAAAAATCGGTTGGTTAATACCCAATTGAAAGGTAAATCCATACCATCTTTAGAGATCCACGCCATTAATTTAGGAGTTGAACAATCTATTGATCTTTATTTGGATCTTGCTGGTCCCAGTTGCATAAAACCTATAAAGGTGACAAAGATTTGTCTATTTTCAGATTCTTCTTGTGCCCTGCAATGGTTAATAAGTTCTTCTCTTCAACTTAAGAAAATGAACCAATGTTCTACTTTTGTAATGAACAGAATCTATAGCATACAAAAACTTTGTGAAACATATCCTGTTCAATTTGGGTTTATTAATGGCAAGGAAAATCCTGCAGATATGGTAACCAGGTGCACGTCATATAAATTGTTGATGAAATCTTTTTTTTTTTTTCAGGCCCGGACCTGACTAATATTCGGGCACCTGGCATGCAGTTCACTATTCCTAAAGAGGGTTATCTTTCAGGAAATTACTTGAATATTTCTAATGTTCCTTTAGTTAAGAGAGAATGCTTGGTTAGTATTTCAGATTTTTCAGATTTCAGAAGACTGGTTTTGCTGTACCGTCGGTGTATAATATGCATATACAAATGGAAAGCTAAAGTGAGAAGGGAAGTTAGGGTACAAGAAAAGAATTTTTTTCTCTTTAGCTCTTGTCCATTTGATTTTGAATGATCAACAAAATCACTTTGCTGATGTTTTAGAACATTTTTCGAAAGATTTTTTCTGCTGTAAAGGATATACCAGGTATAGTTTCTCAGTTGAATGTGTTTGTTGATAACGATGGCATTTTGAGGGTGAAGAGCAAATTTAAGAATGAGAAAAAATTTCCTATTCTATTATCTAGGGACAGCCATTTAACTAAGTTAATTATACTTGATATTCATCATAAATTAGCTCATTCTGGGTGCTATGCTGTTCTTGCTGAACTCAGAAGACACTATTTTATTCCTAGAAATTTTTCATTGGTAAAAAAGATTCTGAGGCAATGTGTTCACTGCAAAAGATTTAACGCAAGACCTGTTAATTTAAATCAAAATTGTTACAGGGAATTCAGGGAAAACCCACCAGCTGTACCTTTCGGCAATATTTTTGTTGATTATATTGGTCCTTTTACAGTTAAGCTGGAGAAAGCAAATGTTAAGGTATGGCTATTATGTTTTACTTGCACTTGGTCTCGTGCAGTTAATTTGAAAATTTGCAGAACACTTAGTGTGCCTGATTTTCTTAGGGCATTTTCTATTCATTGCTTCGAATTTGGCATTCCACAGTTGTGCAATAGTGACCTAGGGTCACAAATAGTTGCAGGAGCTAATGTTATAACTTCATTTTTGAATGATCCCCACACTCAATTGTATTTTGAGGAGAGAGGTGTTAAACCTTTGACTTTTCAACAGTATTTTAAAGGGTGTAGTCAGTTAGGCTCCATGGTCGAGGTTTGCGTCAAGTTAACAAAGAGGCTTCTATATGGGTCCATCAAGAACAATATTCTTTCTTTCTCTGATTTTGAGTTTACTGTATGTCAAGTTGTCCACTTGGTAAACAAACGGCCAATATCTTTTAAAGAGGCTCTCAGGGATAGTGCAGCGGAAGACCTTCCTGAACCAATAACTCCCGAAATGTTAATAAGAGGGTATGAGCTTTCTTCCCTCAATATCATTCCAGATTTATCACCTTTACCTGAGGATAAAGAATTTGTTCCTTGTAGAACTACTAATGAATTTGAACAGTTGTCTAAAATTAGGAGTAAACTTTTAGATATTTACCATCATGAGTTTTTGCAGACCCTTTTAAGCCAGGCGGTTGATAGAAAGGGTAGATATCTCCCTGTAACTCATCATTCTCTAAAACCAGGTGACATTGTTTTAATTAAGGAAGATAATACGAAGATTAACAACTATCCTCTAGGTCGAATAAAGGAAACTTTCACAAATGATATTGGGGAAACTACACATGCAAAAGTTTTCAAAGGCCGTACCAGACAAGTTTGTAAACTCCATGTTAACAATCTGATACCTTATCTTTCTTTAGATGATGATGTGGACTTTAAGTCAAATGATTTGCACAACATGGACAAATTATCACCAGCTTCTGAGAGGCCTAAAAGAAAGGCTGCTGTGGAAAGCCGGAGGAAAACATCTGAAATGTTGAATTTATAAACTGATTATTTAAATTTTTATGTAGTGTAAATAATGTATTTGGTAAATCCAAAAAATCTTTTTGGATTCGTTCCCCTGCAGTGTACTGAAATTCCAAATGGAATTTGTATTTTTTCTTATTTATATTATATTTTGTTTTATATTATATTTTGTTTAAAGTAGCATGGTCACTGGAAGGCAGTTAGCTTAGTTTCAAGTATTTAACTACCCCTTTGGTTGTTAACAGCTCACTGCCTTCCTGCGGCCGTTTCTGGTTTTAACCTAACCAGCCACTAATGCTTTGCTTTCTTCCTGAGGTTGACGGAAACTTGAAGTCAGTTACGAAGGAGCATTCCATCGCTAAGGGTCTCGTAACTCGAGCTCCTATTCTTGATATAAGAATACACTTTGTACCGCTACCCAGTTAACGTGACAAGAACATTTTCTACATGTCCTTTGAAGTGACGAAGAGTATTATCGCCATGTAAACTTCTGTTTAATCCCGACCAGGAAGAAGCTTTCTTTCATCGCAACCCATCTCTACACGTACTTCGCCTTCGTCCCAGGATGATATCGGTGGGTCTGTAAAACTCAGGGGGAGTTTTTTATATGTCAATCCGAAATCATTTAGAGGGATAATGCCATCCTATATAAATTTGACTTCCAATTATCATCGCTCACTTTTTTCAATAAGTTTTATTTTTTCATACCTTTCAATTTTGTAACGAGTTCGTACCCTTTTCAGTTTTGTAACGACTTCGTACCCTTTTCAGGGATATCATAAATTGTACTTCGTGGACTCCAGTTTGGACTATGGGTTTATATTTATTTACATAAGATTTCCAAGGTATGCAACTTGCCAAGTGTTATAACGTGCTTCACATAATAATTTGATCTTAATATGTATTTATACTATCGTTGTGTTGTATGTAATTAGACATTTGGTAATATTTAAGGTATTTGGAAGAAGCTGAATTACTGCGGTTCCCCCTTGCTTCACGATGGTCAACTTTGTGTATTAGCTGCCGCATCAGCATCTGGATGAATTAGGATATTTATCAAATACAATAAATTACTTAATTTTTTTCACATTTTAATTATCCTTATTTAATTCCTGGTGTTTGAAAATTAAAATTCAGCGTATGGTGACCGTGACAGGATTAAAGCATTATAGGTTAGGTACGTGATACAGAACGTGAATTGCGGTGTGTTCAAGGTTTTTTCCTGGGAGGGGTTGTTATAATTTGCTTATTTCTTTAATCGATTTTTTGCTGTTCAAGAAGAGTTCAGTATACCATTTTTACGATTCCGTAAGCGAGTTTATTGTTTACTTGGCAATTGATTTAAAGTTCTTTGTTAACTATTTATGCGGTTCATATTTTGTTTATCCCTTTGCGAATAATTTCTTGCGTATTTGAGTGCTCCTATTTCTCGCGTTATTTTTAGTATTTTGCTTCGTAATAACGTTATTTGTAATAAGTGGTGTTAACTATTCTGTTTAGAAAATTTTCGTTGGGTATTGCATTAATATACTTATTATATATATATTGGTGCTTGTTTGTTTATTTTGTAGTTGTGTATTGTATTAATCATACTTTTTATATATTTTGGTGCCTGTTTTTGTAGTCATAATGGCTGAATTGGTAGTGCTAATTGGTCAGCGTAAGATTATTAGGAACAAGGTTACAGATTGTGCCAACCGTTCCTCGCAGTACCCTTCATTAGAAAATACTGCTAAAGTATCTGAACGAGGTGTTCTCCTGGATTATAGGAAGCGATTAAGTGACTTGGATTCTAAAGTACAGACTCTAAAATTTTCAGGGGAATTTAGAGAGGAGGATTTGGAAGCCGAGCTTTCAGCGTGTCAGTCTTACCATGATAAGATTTCAGGTATTTTGCCTTTGTTGGATGTAAGTGTAAGTGCTGGAAGCCCTCAACTTTCGTTAACTACTGATATTGCTAGGAGTCTTTTGAGGCAACCCACTGCCCCTCTACCCAAATTCCAAAGTAAGGAAGGTGAGGATTTTTTGAAATTCATTAGAGAATTTGAAACCACGACCCAATGTTTTAATCATCCAGACAGGGACTTGCTCTTACTTTTGAAACAACAAGTAGAAGGTAGGGCTAAATGTTTACTTGGCTCATTGGAGGCCGACAAACAAAGTTACAACGATGCCAAAGACTTATTGACTAAGGCATTTGCCTCGATTGAATTACGAAAATCGGCTGTAATTAAGAAATTAACTTGTCTAAATCTCAAAGAAGGAGAGGACCCTTTTGTCTTCTTTTCAGAACTTAGAAATATAGTCGAAAATTTCAAATATTTGCATATTGATGTTGAGGAGGTTGTTAGATATTTTGTTTGGTCTGCAATGAATGATAGATTTAAGTCTCATCTGGTTCATATCACTAATGTGACTCATCCATCATTTCAGCAAATTGTAGATAATTTCTTTACAGCATGTGAAAGGTATGAACAGGGTCAGACGAAAGGTAAATTGTCTGTCAGGGATAAAGTTGTAACTTATTCAAAGCCATTACAGACAAAGACTAGTACCATGGCTCTTAAAACTAAGACTGTTCCCGCCAAAGCTTGTAATATTTGTTCCAAGCCCGGTATTTCTGATAATGATCATTTAAGTTACAAGTGTACTAAGTATGCTACCCCTTCTAACAAAATTTCTTTATTAAATTTGCATAAAGGTTGTGTAAAATGTGGTAATTTCAATCATTTCACTAAAGCATGCAAGTTCAGATTTCGAAGACCCTGTTCACATTGTTCGCAGTATCACATGGAGTATCTTTGTGGGAAACTTAGTCCTGACAGGTGTAATAGTAAAGAGTCTTCCAAGGAAGCAAGCAGTGGGATAGCAGTATTGCCAAATGTTACCACAGGTTCAGTTCTCCCTACTTTCACATTTTATGTAAATGGTCAAAATAAGCTTTACAGGGGTCTTAAGGATTCAGGGTCACAAAATACTTTTATATCTAGCAAGTTAGCTTCCTCTTGTAATTTAAAGTCTTTGACTACCAATGTTAAACTTACTGTGAAAGGGTTTAATGGTCAAAAGGAATATTCTACTAGTCTTGTTGAAGTCCCTATAAAGCTGGGGAATGAAATCTTTGCTATTTCTGCTTTAGTTGTACCCTCTATAAACCTGCAATTAAATTTACCTTGTCTTGGTCAGGTAGTTAGTGTAATGCAGAGTAAAAATTTTGTATTTGCTGACAAGCTTTTATCAGCCAGTTCTCAGGGCATTGATGACGTTCAGCTTTTGTTAGGAGTAGATTTTTCACATTGTCTTTTGGGAAGAGATATAATGATAGGGAGTCCTAATTCGTCTGTGTATATTGAGACTACTTCAGGAATAATGCTCATGGGGAATGTTGATAGGTTCCTAATTAATCTTACTTCACTTAATGGTAAAGATAGTTTAGCCTCGAAACCACTAAGGGGCGAAAATTCTAATGCTGAAAAAGGTGCATATTATAATATTCCTTGCCATTCTTTTTTTCTAGCTACTACTGTATCTATTAATGATGAATTTAACGAGCTCAATGACATGACGACAAATTGTTCATTTACGGTACTTTCAGATAAAGGAACTATTATTGATAGGAAACTGCAAGAAGCAACTGATCAAATCCTGAATATGGAGAGCCAATTTTATTTGAACTATGATCAGAAAGTTTACAGTGATGAATCTAATCAGCTCAATAACTCTCTCGTGGATTACACTTTGAGAAATTTGCACACGAGAAGTGATGGACGTATAGTTGTTCTCTTGTTATGGAATGGGAAGGTATCACACCTTCTTTCGAGAAATGAGTCTCTTTCCAAGGCTATTCTTCAATCTAATTTGAAAAAGTTACTTCGTAAGAAAGGTTCCTTACAGTTGGTGGATAACTGCATAAAGGAACAATTAAATATGGGAATTATTGAACCAATTTTTGACTTGGATGTATTTAAGGCTGGATACCCTAACTATTCATTCTTACCTCATATGCCAGTTTTTAAACCAGAAAGGGAAACTACGAAATGTCGCATAGTGTTTCTTTCTAATTTGCAGGAATCCTATAAGAAACTGTCACTGTCACATAATCAATGTATGTATGCTGGGCCTAACCTAAATCAAAAGCTTTCATCTGCATTTCTTAATATTAGGTTTGATGAAAAAATTTTAATTTTTGATTTGAAAAAAGCTTTCAATATGTTGGCTTTAAGTGAAATTGATCAGTCTAGACTATTGTTCTTTTGGTTTCGGAATGTTAGCGCAGGTGATTACACCCCCGATGCTTATAAAAATGTCAGGCTTTCCTTTGGACTTCGGTGTAGCCCATTTCTTTTGATGGCTTCATTGTATTTTATGTTAATTTTAACTTCCAGTAATGATTCAAGGATTGATGAACTGAAGAAACTTATTTATGCCTTAATATATATGGATAATGGTGCTATTACCATGAACAGCTCTGATGACCTAAGGTGGGCCTATAAGCAGTTAGATGACATATTCAGACCCTTTAAATTTGAAACTCAGCAGCTGATAACCAATGATATTGATCTGCAGTCTGATATGGATCAGTCAGTTATTACTCCTGAAGTCAATAAATTGTTTGGGCTTGAATGGAATAGACTTTCGGATGATATTTTCACTAGGCCAGTTAACCTTGACCCAGGCGCTAACACTAAAAGATTAATTCTTAGGTCCATTGCCTCCCAGTTTGACATTTTTGGTTTCAACTTGCATCTATTTAACCGATGTAGGCTTTATATGCATAATTTGCAGTGTCAAAAGGGTTTGAATTGGGATCAGACTCTTAACAGTCAACAGCTCAAAGACTGGAGGAATATCTGTAGGCAATGTAATTCATCGCCCCCTCTCAAAGTAACTCGGTTTGTGGGTCGAAGGGATGGTGAGTATAATATAATTGTTTTTACTGATGCCAGTTGTGACATATATGGGTGTGTCATTTATCTACTGAATGTTGAGTCTGGCAAACTTACCTTTGTTAATGCTAAAAATCGGTTGGTTAATACCCAATTGAAAGGTAAATCCATACCATCTTTAGAGATCCACGCCATTAATTTAGGAGTTGAACAATCTATTGATCTTTATTTGGATCTTGCTGGTCCCAGTTGCATAAAACCTATAAAGGTGACAAAGATTTGTCTATTTTCAGATTCTTCTTGTGCCCTGCAATGGTTAATAAGTTCTTCTCTTCAACTTAAGAAAATGAACCAATGTTCTACTTTTGTAATGAACAGAATCTATAGCATACAAAAACTTTGTGAAACATATCCTGTTCAATTTGGGTTTATTAATGGCAAGGAAAATCCTGCAGATATGGTAACCAGGTGCACGTCATATAAATTGTTGATGAAATCTTTTTTTTTTTTCAGGCCCGGACCTGACTAATATTCGGGCACCTGGCATGCAGTTCACTATTCCTAAAGAGGGTTATCTTTCAGGAAATTACTTGAATATTTCTAATGTTCCTTTAGTTAAGAGAGAATGCTTGGTTAGTATTTCAGATTTTTCAGATTTCAGAAGACTGGTTTTGCTGTACCGTCGGTGTATAATATGCATATACAAATGGAAAGCTAAAGTGAGAAGGGAAGTTAGGGTACAAGAAAAGAATTTTTTCTCTTTAGCTCTTGTCCATTTGATTTTGAATGATCAACAAAATCACTTTGCTGATGTTTTAGAACATTTTTCGAAAGATTTTTTCTGCTGTAAAGGATATACCAGGTATAGTTTCTCAGTTGAATGTGTTTGTTGATAACGATGGCATTTTGAGGGTGAAGAGCAAATTTAAGAATGAGAAAAAATTTCCTATTCTATTATCTAGGGACAGCCATTTAACTAAGTTAATTATACTTGATATTCATCATAAATTAGCTCATTCTGGGTGCTATGCTGTTCTTGCTGAACTCAGAAGACACTATTTTATTCCTAGAAATTTTTCATTGGTAAAAAAGATTCTGAGGCAATGTGTTCACTGCAAAAGATTTAACGCAAGACCTGTTAATTTAAATCAAAATTGTTACAGGGAATTCAGGGAAAACCCACCAGCTGTACCTTTCGGCAATATTTTTGTTGATTATATTGGTCCTTTTACAGTTAAGCTGGAGAAAGCAAATGTTAAGGTATGGCTATTATGTTTTACTTGCACTTGGTCTCGTGCAGTTAATTTGAAAATTTGCAGAACACTTAGTGTGCCTGATTTTCTTAGGGCATTTTCTATTCATTGCTTCGAATTTGGCATTCCACAGTTGTGCAATAGTGACCTAGGGTCACAAATAGTTGCAGGAGCTAATGTTATAACTTCATTTTTGAATGATCCCCACACTCAATTGTATTTTGAGGAGAGAGGTGTTAAACCTTTGACTTTTCAACAGTATTTTAAAGGGTGTAGTCAGTTAGGCTCCATGGTCGAGGTTTGCGTCAAGTTAACAAAGAGGCTTCTATATGGGTCCATCAAGAACAATATTCTTTCTTTCTCTGATTTTGAGTTTACTGTATGTCAAGTTGTCCACTTGGTAAACAAACGGCC
>NC_090735.1:77119349-77126849 GCF_036898095.1 Palaemon carinicauda | reverse complement strand
AGTACAGAAGAATTGTCATTGACTTTTATTTTTCTTCGTGGCCAAGTCTCTTAGTCACTGTCTATACAAGCTTGCCGACCAAGGTTCGATTCCCGGCCGGAGCCAAGCTCTTGTCTTTGTGTGATTTCGCCTGGGGCTCTGATCCCTTGGTCGTTAAGAGAATCCAGACATTAATGTATCAAAAATATATATGGCTTATTTGAATATGAAAAACACGTAAAAATGTGCAAAATTTATCATTAATTGAATGCCAAGTAACAAACTACCAATTAGCTACGATGGTGAAGATGGGTTGATTTAAATTCTAAGTACAAAATACCTGAATTCGACAGGTATAAGTACAGAAGAATTGTCATTGACTTTTATCTTTCTTCGTAGCCAAGTGGCTTAGTCACTGTCTATACAAGCTTGCCGACCAGGGTTCGATTCCCGGCCGGAGCCAAGCTCTTGTCTTTGTGTGATTTCGCCTGGGGCTCTGATTCCTTGGTCGTTAAGAGAATCCAGACATTAATGTATCAAAAATATATATGGCTTATTTGAATATGAAAAACATGTAAAAATGTGCAAAATTTATCATATATATATATATATATATATATATATATATATATATATATATATATATATATATATATATATATATATATATATATATATATCACCCACGAAATGCATTTAATACCGAATTCTATCTTGGGAATACATATCCACTTGGAATTCATTTTATGGTAACAGCTCCTGGCCGGGTGGTGATTCGAACCACCACCTGTACGGCTAGAAACCATGCTGGCAGGGACCCTACCGATTCAGCTATCACGTGTACTTGTGATATATGTTCATATATATATATATATATATATATATATATATATATATATATATATATATATATATATGTATATACATATATATATATATATATATATATATATATATATATATATATATATATATATATATATATATATATATGTTATATACATAATAAAATCCATGACCCAAGGGATCAATGGAGAAGTTAGGAGTATGGGAACGTCAAGTCATAACAGGATACGAAAGTCAAGACCAAGCTAAATCATTGCAATGTAACATTTTATATGAAGAGTAAACACAACACAAGCATCGCGTGAGAAACAGTTGACTTATTTGATCTTTGCACGGAAACAGATGTGTTCCGGTAGTAATCTTGTGTAATCATATTTATGTAAAATACTGAGATAACTAATGAGACGTTATCACCAAACTTGATATTTTTTTCAGTTTTATTTCAATTGTCATACCAAACCACCCATACTCCTGTGTTGGAGGTATTAAATAAACTGTTTAATTAAAAGTTAACTTACATAGACTTATTCATAAGAAGTAACCTACAAGTCTAACAACTATATATCACATTGAAGAGACTTGAGATAAAACACTAATGTGTGTATATAACAGTACCACACCAACAATTGGTGGCAGCGATTCATCTTTACGAACCAGAGATATCACCCTTAAGAACCAGCAATTTAAACTGTAATACTTAGCAGTTACAATAGTAATGAATCTACAATTTCGACGAAGTATCTACGTCTACCAAAGAAATGAACGCATCGAACATCAACTATAAATATTATACAAACTGAGGAACTGGATCTTCAATCAACATCTTAAGAAGACGAAGGAATTGCATTCAACTTTATCAACGTTCACTAAATCATTCAATAATCATATCCAGGAAATAACACATTCAACAATACGACGGGATATCAAATCGAAAACATTCGTCCAAACAGCTAAACTCTCGCAAACCAAAGAGAGAGAGAGGAAATGACATCATCGCCCATCCCCCATATATACTGAAGCTAAGTACGTTTCTTTATTCATTCAGTTTTAGGCAATGAAGTCCATTATTGCTGGGGTGAGTTGTTTGCAAATCTTCATTTTTCCTTCATTAAAGGAAACTGTATTCAACTTTGAATTCTCATCTAGAATTTTTTTTCTCTCTGTGCTAATTCCATTTTCTTTCAGAAGTTCTCGGAAAATATCTTTATATTAGTATCATTGTTTTGGGGGATTGTGTTATAATCTGCAACATATCTTTATTGTATAGTGCTTATGCGTTTACGCATTGGACGTCTGTATTCATATAGAGATATTGATAGGATTGCAAGGAATCGTAGAGATAAAAAAAAAGTGAAGTAAATATGACACCTGTAAATCCCGGACTAAGTAACCCCACCCCCGGAACAAGTAACCCCGCTCCCGTACTAACCCTTGTGAGTGACAGATCGGCTATCCTTCCTTTTCATGGTCGGGTCAATGGGTTCTTACCTCAGAATGTCGAGTCTTGGATTTCTTCAGTTGACGCTCACTTAAATGCTAAATATATCACAGACCCATTTGTACAATTGCAAGAAGCTAAAAGTTTTATAGACTTTTCTTAAGGGGATGCAAGTGCGTATCTGAGGGGAGTTTCTTTTCAAGAGGCAGTTACATAGGACGATTTCAAAGTTAGGCTACGTGCGATCTATGGCGGTGAGGAAGCCTTAGATGTAGTTTTAACATTAAGATATAAACTTAATCAAGCCACTATGACTCGGCTTAATGTTATAAAGAGAGCAGCTCTCATTGTCGATAGGCTTGACAAATATTAGGATATTTTAAGTAATTCCACATGGGTTACTGGAGATAACATCGCCGTGAAAGATTTCTTACGATTAATGTATTTAACTTGCATGACACTTATGTTGCCAGAAGCTTTAGTGCAGTGTTTTGATAAAAAGTTAATGCCCAGAAGTACAGAATTAGATGTATATAAACAGATAAGGAAACACATGTCTAAGTGTACTGATCTTGATCCCTTGTTTACATGTTTTTGCAAAAATGAAACTAAGCCACAACATGTAAACGTAGTTAATAACAATAATAAAGTCGCAGGAATGACGTGTTATAATTAAATACGCCAAGGTCACTTGATTGCAAACTGCAGAACGAGATTCTGTTCGATACATAATAGTTCAACTCATTCATATAGTCGATGCTACTTGCGTAATCAACAACAGAATCCTAGAAATACACAGTCAATTCCACAGTCAATTCCCTATGGAAATAAAAAGAAAAATCCTCAGTTCAATAAGAAGAAACAGCCAAACGTCAATGCAGTTCAAAATAAAAAACAAACAAATAGTGCGTCAAATAAATCTGATCCTGGGCCATCTAGCCAGAACTCGCAAGGTCACACTAATTCTCAGAATGTGCAGAGCAAAGCAAATACCACATGATTAACTCCAATGGGGAAGAGAGTGATGTTTGGTTATTTGTATCAACATCAGTAGTATCAAATAATCCATTTAATGTTTTATCAGATCATTGTGAGGCAATAGATTTTCCTATGACACAAACGGCTGAATCAAATACATCAGTGCAGGCTCCCGTAGATTTGCAACAAATTCACACAATAATAATACAAAATGAGTTACAACCAACATTATATTCTGTAAATTTAGAACACCGATCCTTTACATTATTTTTTGACTCTGGTAGTCCACGTAATATCATGGAATTGAGGACTCATCCCTTGTTATTTTCGAACTTTCCGATAGAAGAATCCGGAGTGAGACTCTCAGGTATAGGAAATAATGAATTAAATGTAATGGGCGTAACTCTTGTTCAGTACAAGGTCGGTAAGCGCACGTTTGCCGATACCTTTGTTGTTGTACAAAAGCTTAATATGTATCCAGCTGTAATTATAGGATACCCATCTATGGGCAATCAAAACATTATCTTAGCCCCTGCCAAACACGGCGTGTATATCAAAGGAAAATTCTATAAGTCTTCTAATACCTTAAAATCAATTTTGGATAAAAGGAGACGACAAATAAAACAGTGACGTACGTTGAAGAACCAATCACTTGTCTCATTAATAAAGATATAATATATGTGACCCAACAGAATACTCGTTCACCCGTAATATCATCTTGCACGCAATCTATCTAGCCGAATGTAACTTCGAATATAATAGTGCGAGTACAGAAAACGTTGCCGGGATCTGAAATATTAATCCTTTCCGACACTTTGAAAACTAATGGATTGTCCATCACACAAGCTATTTATACAGTCGGCTCACAACAACAATGTAATATTGAAGTCTGTAATCATTTAAATACCACTTTGGTAATTCACAAAAATTAACATATCTTGGATATAGAAGTTTATAAACATCATATTCTTACGTCGCTGAAATCAATCACGCTCAATCAGTTGCGGATGAATCCCTTTTGCAATCTATCAGAAATAAAATCAATAAAGACATTCAAGAAGAAGAAATTCAGCAGAAATTTTTTGGTCTTTTAACTGAATATCATGATGTTTTTGCCACTACGGATGGATCCTTAGGAAAAACAGATGTTATCGAACATCAAATAAGGTTAAAGGACAAGCAGAATATTATCTATGTACCCTCGAACAGACTCCCTATGAAATTCCAGAATGAGATAAATGATGAAGTAGGTAAAATTCTAGAAGAAGGAGTCATTAGGAAATCAAACAGCCCTTATAATTTTCCATTAATAATCGTACTGAAAAAAGATTGAACATGGCGTATCTGCGTAGATTTCCGTCGCCTAAATGAGGAAACGATCCCTGATCGATTCCCAGTGCCATGTACTGACAATATTTAATCTTTTTTTGGTCAGAATAAATATTTTACCAGTTTAGACTTACTTAAAGGCTTTCACCAGATATAATTAGAAGAAGATTGTATTCCATACACTGCCTTCAGCACAACCAGGGGACATTATGAATTTTTGCGTATGCCTTTTGGTTTACGTTGTGCACCCATAACATTTACTAGAAGGATTAACATAGTGTTTGGAGACTTACTAGGGGATACATTGCATGCCTATATGGACGACCTTGTAATCTTTTCTAATACCTTAGAAGAACATTTACGTAAACTGGAACTAGTACTACAGAGACTAAGACAGCATAACTTAAGGGTAAAGATTAGTAAATGTGAATTCTTCAAGACAGAATTAGTCTCTTTAGGTTTTACGGTGTCTAGCCAAGGTTTTCAAGCAGTCCATGATAAGGTGTCGGCTATCCGTAACTTTTCGATACCTACTAATGTCAAGGGAATACAGCAATTTCTGGGGTGTAGTGGATATTACAGGCGTTTTATACGCAATTATTCAATAATAGACGCTCCCCTAACTGATCTTACGAAGAAGGGCGTAGATTTCATACGGTCTGAGTAGCATCAACAGGCGTTTAATACCTTGAAATATGAACTGTGTAGTTCTCCTATCTTAAAATTTCCTGACTTCGGTAAGGAATTCTTCATTGCAACAGATGCCTCAGACTTAAGAGTAGGTGGGGTATTGCTTCAACAATATGACAAACAGTTTTTCCCGATAGCTTTTTATTCACGTAAACAGACAACTTCCGAAAGTAAGTATGCAGTAATAGACAAGGAAGGTTTAGCTATTGTTAATTCACTAGTGCATTTTAAGTTCATAAGATAAGGTTATCCTGCCAAGTTCTTACTGATCCTAAACCAATTACAGGCATTTTATACGCAATTATTCAATAATAGACGCTCCCCTAACTGATCTTACGAAGAAGGGCGTAGATTTCATACGGTCTGAGTAGCATCAACAGGCGTTTAATACCTTGAAATATGAACTGTGTAGTTCTCCTATCTTAAAATTTCCTGACTTCGGTAAGGAATTCTTCATTGCAACAGATGCCTCAGACTTAGGAGTAGGTGGGGTATTGCTTCAATAATATGACAAACAGTTTTTCCCGATAGCTTTTTATTCACGTAAACAGAGAACTTCCGAAAGTAAGTATGCAGTAATAGACAAGGAAGGGCTAGCTACTGTTAATTCACTAGTGCATTTTAAGTTCATAAGATAAGGTTATCCTGCCAAGTTCTTACTGATCATAAACCCCTAACCGACTTCTTTAAAGGCTTTAGTCACAGCCTCAAAAGAACTCGGTGGTATTTGATCATTCAAGACTTTGGTGCGAGAATCGGGTATTTACCAGGGAAAGCAAATATCATAACTGATTCATTATCACGCAACCCTGTGCCATCTTGTACGGAGCCATTAGCTGAATAAATACATATATCAACATCCATGCCTATTGTTAAAACTGTATCTGAACAGGAAGATCTGGGCAGGAGCGCTGAATTATTACAGACTGAGCAAAGAGAAGATCAGAAATTAGAAAAAATCATAAATGCTTTGGAAGGAAATCGTAAGGAAAAGGAATATATAAACTATATGCAGCGGAATTATATAATCAAGGACAATATTCTGTGTAGATCCGTGACAAGGAAAACCCGCAATACTAACGACCAGGTAGTGGTACCAATCTCACTTATATCCTCTGTCCTAAATTGGTTGCATGCAAATCCATTGCATGGACGCCTGTGGTTCTCCATAATGTCACAGAAAGCCAAATCATTGTTTTATTGGCATACGATGCTTACAGATATAAAAAAAAAACATATAGCTAATTGTTGCAAATGTCAGGAAAACAAAGGGCACACGAAAACACCTGTCAGCCTAGGGGCTTATTCCGTGCCCAATCAATCCTTTGAAAGAATACATTTAGATTTATTAATAGGAGTTTACGAGTCAAACAGAGGAAATAAGCACCTCTTAGTAATTGTAGATGCTTTGACTCGATATACAGAACTGATAGCGCTTAAAGCTAAAACTGTGATTGAATGCGCTAGGAAGTTTTACGAGTGTTACATTTGTAAACATGGAATTCCACATATGATAATCTCAGACTCAGGTGGAGAATTTAATAATCATTTCCTTAATTCCTTGTGTGAATTCCCTAGCATAAAGAAAATCAATACCATGATCTATCACCTAGAGTCGAATGGGCTAGTGGAAAGAGCAAATAGGAAGGTTTTAAACATATTAGGAGTAACACTAAGGGGATCACACCCCAACTGGGATATTGCAATACCTGCGGTACTAAGTACTCTGAATCACTCGTATCATGTATCAATTAAAATGTTGCCTCACGAGGCATTGTATGGTACCCCAGTTAGAACGCCTTTCCATTTATTAAAGCCTAAAACTAATTTATCAAATCCTAAATAGGAATGTATAAATGCAAGCAAAAGTCGTTTTGATATCCTTCGAAAGAATCTAGAAGAATCACAAATCATAATGAAAAGGAATCAAGATAAAATAGAGAACCCAACTAAAACATATACCGTGGGTGATAATGTATACATGCAGGTAAATGTACGTAAAGGACTCAATTACAAACTAACAATTAAGTTTGAAGGGCCATTTAACATTTTGGAAACATTAACGGCCAATAGATTTAGAGTTCAAAACGTATCCCAACCCACTGATGAGAGAATTGTACCATTGGCTCACATAAGAAATTAAAATAAGAGAGAAGGAAGTGAGGGAATTTTTTTTTTTATCTATGAAACTTGTATGATTTTTGTATGTTAATATTTTTTTCTTCCTAATACAAGAGTAA
>NC_090735.1:77099349-77109349 GCF_036898095.1 Palaemon carinicauda | reverse complement strand
TATTTCTTTTTTTTTTAATCATTTCCGATATCTGGAAACTATTGTATTTGAAGAAAACAGCACGTTTACGTCAATATATTTATTACTTTAAAGTAATATCCTCACATGATCAACAGTATTCTGCGCGATGCCTTAAGGAGATTATGCCAATACATATCGATAAATACAAGTAAAATGTAGGAATTGAAAAGAAAATTTTGATCTTGTTCATTATTCCGTTAGGAACAGTAATTCATTATGATCAACATTATAGTGAATCTAGAACCAGGATGTAAAGAATTTTATTTTTGGTTGTTCTTGCATTAATATCTCTAATACACTCTTCTGATGATAGAGTCGAACTCCACTTGATCATATGAACGAAGACTCAAGTGAGTATTGCTTTTCTAATTAATTTATTGGTTTTAGGCTAAATTTTTTACTAATTGAGATAAACATCGAATTATTAAAGATAGTCGAAAAAATTTCAATATTCCTTGAACGACCAAACCTGGAAATGTAAACGCGTCTTATGGAACCATTAAGCTTCAGACTATTGTTCTGGCATGTTCATATACAGGATCAAAGGGAATGAAAGGTTTTTGTGTAAGTTTTTTCAGGAAGATATTTTGATTTAGTTCAAGTATACTTGTTAAAGTGGAGAACGAATTAATAAATGTTTGATGAATGAGATCACGATCATATAATTGGTGAGTGTTTTATGTATCAAATTGAAAATATCTCTTAGCTTTCATTCGCTTAAGGCTTCGTGACTTATTGAATTTTATTTTTGAAAACGCACATTACTAATGCAAATGAATTTAAGATTAACATTTTACAGGAGTAACACGATCCAAATGTTCTTTATTATTATCAATATGTTTTGATTTGTATCTTATAAATGGTTATCATGGAAAGGTGCGGCTGACTCTGTTTTTAAACAAAAAATTTTATTAATAAAACATACTTAATATAAGATACGATATGTGTAGTTTATGGTGCATATTAGTTCACCGTGACCGGATATTTCAATGTCTTTCGTTTCTTTGTGCGGATGACCGGTTTCTTAAGCAAAATCAATATTTGTATTTTTTTCCCGACACCAAGCTCTTACTATAAACAATTCCAAATACAAAATTTGCATAATTTTGAGCATTTGAGTATTCATAGTTTTAGATTTCTTAAATTTGAGAATATGCAGACAACTTCATACACACAATCAAACAGGATAGGAACTGTTTACTGAAAATTTCCATAGATATATTCATTTGATTCAGAGGTATAGAAAAACCTATGTAATATTCGGGATGTTACAATTGATTATGAAAAGTGCTGAACCCTTTAGGTCAAGTTACTGCAAACATGGTATGATGGCGAAGTGATCAGAGTAATTATCGACCGATTTTTTAATTTTCCATTTCCCTTTCAAATTATCTCTCTCTCTCTCTCTCTCTCTCTCTCTCTCTCTCTCTCTCTCTCTCTCTCTCTCTCTCTCTCTCTCTCTCTCTCTCTCTCTCTCTCTCTCTCTCTCTCTCTCTCTCTCTCTCTCTCTCTCTCTCCAGATAATACAATTCTGCTCAGAACAATTTAGACATTTTATCAGCATCAAATATGATCTACTACAGAATTTTTCACACTATATATGTACCCTTCGTGGTCAATGCTGCATATAAAATAATTTACTAATTTTAGTTTAAAACTTCAGAGTACAGTTTACCCGGAGAGAAAGGATGTCTTCGATTTTTGGACGTTACTGGGATATTGTGTATTTTATAAATATGAAAAGTAACATGCCCAAGTACCATATATATATATATATATATATATATATATATATATATATATATATATATATATATATATATATATATATATATATATATATATATATATATATATAAATATATATATATATATATATATATATATATATATATATATATATATATATATATATATATATATATATATATATATATATATATATATATATATATAGTACTTGGGAAACATGTATTCAATTATGCCCTTTTATATGTAACCTTTGTAGCAAATGAAGAATTCTCGGTTAAAGTTATTATTTGGAGTGTTCCTCTTTCTATTATTATAAACAGTGGCCCACCTTTGCAATTATCGTCTTAATGATCAATTAGCCCATTTTTCATGTTTTCTAGCCAATCACATACCTTCAATTCGGCACCGACTCAATCTCCATTTTTTTTTTTTTTTGGTACTATAGGATGTTTTATAACCATGGTTGCAAAAATTATTATTATAGTTTATTCACATTTGTTTTAAGTAAGAAAAAAAGTATATATAACATTTTAGTGTAATTTTGTTAAATGCCTAAGGTCTGGTAGTTAAATTATGTTCAGGGAGATCATTATGTTTGGCATTTAGTATCTAAAAAACAAAAAATGGTACAATTTTTCTTACTATTTCTGACTACAAATAAGCTTTTCTTTTTTTATTTTACAAAAGAAAGTTTTTGGCCCTTTCATCAATCCATTCCGATAACGAAACTGGAACTAGAGGATTATAGTGGACAACTTTAGATTCTCTCCTCTATAGAATAAGATTGGAAAATTGAGTTAAGGTAAGGATACAGCGTCCTAGTTGTGGTGGACTCGGGATGAATAGGCCCCCATCCGTTTGTTAAGGGGATAACGTCCTAAAGGGACCCTGACACTGGCACGAATTTGTGGCACGCATTGTCACGACTTTTGTCGTGAACTGGCATGAACGATGCGTGAACTGGCGTGAACGTGTCGTGAACTTGAGTGAACGTGTCGTGAACTTGAGTGAACGTGTCGTGAACTTGAGTGAACGTGTCGTGAACTTGTCGTGACAGTCGTGGCGAGAATTTTGAAATGTTCAAAATTTGTGTCACAACAAAATTGTCGTGAACGATGCGCGAACTGTTCGTGAACGCGTCGTGATCAGTGCGGGACGATGCGGGAGGATGCGTGCCAGTGTGTGCCAATGCGTGCCACGCACAGTTCACGCATTGTTCACGTCAGTTCACGACATGTTCACGAATATGAGCGCGTCACAGCGTGGCTGTGCCTTCCCACTGACATGGTCACGCATTGATGGCACGACCAGTTCACGCACCGGCACGCATCCTCTCGCATCTTCCCGCACTGTTCACAACATGTTCACGCCAGTTCCCAACCACTTCCCGCCGGTTCACGACCAGTTCACGCCGGTTCACGACTAGTTCACGCCAGATCATGACGAGTTCACGCTAGTTCACGCCTACTCCACCACAGTGGCGCTCGCGTGGGATGTGGGGTGTAAATATAGACCTTCGAGGAGCTCGCCAGCGAAGAGACAACATGCCCGAAGTAGACTGACAAAAGGAAGGGGGAGAAGAATAGAAGTCAACATGGTAGAGGCAAAGACCGCTGATCGAGATAATTCTCCTCACTCATCAATATCAAGTCTCGATTTCGTGATCCCGGAGACACAGCAGGATACAAGCCAGAGTCAGGCATCCAGTGGGGACGAAATGAAGCAGAAGAAGCAGGTTTGGATGTCGAAGAAAGAAATCCCTGACTACCGCTGGACAGAAGAGGCGGAGACTGTGTTGGCCGACCTTGTGAAGGAGACCCCCATGCTGTTTGAAAAAGAAGCACAAGGAGTGGATCAACGAGGTAGCCAAGAACAGCCGGTGGGACGAACTTGGAAAGCAGCTGGATCCTCCTGCCACTGGTGCCCAATGCAAGAAGCGTTACGAGAACTTGAGGACCAGGATGGGGAAGATTATGAAGAAGAAGAGTGGAGCTGGCCAGAACCAAAGGAGTGGCCATAAGGAGCACATCATGGAAACGTGGGCTTTCCTCATACAACACATCGTCCGGGGAGAGACAGTATCCAGTGAGCAGTTTCCTGGCTCAGAAGCAGGTGCAGTGACGGTCACCGACGGAGACGATGATGAAGTGAGGTCCACAGGTTCCCACAGCCAAGCATTTACCAGCACCTGGAAGGACAAGGGCAAGGGGAGGCGGTCCACAGCCAAGCATTTACCAGCACCTGGAAGGACAAGGGCAAGGGGAGGCGATCCACCCCAACAACACTAGACACCACACCCAGCGACACCTGGGTGTCCGACAAGGACTTCAGTACTGTATTGAAGAATGTGAGAATCCAAATGTCTACATGTAGATTGTATTCCAGTTTCATCCATTGTTTTTGACATAGAATGTGCAGTCTGTTGCATTAAAATGCTGTACTGAATTGTTACAATGTTTGTATGTTTCAGATCATGTCGAAAGCAGAATCCTTGGCGACCTCGTTCAGCAGCCAGCACAAGATTGTTCACGATTTTGCGTGCCTGCTGGAAGGCCACATGCGTGCTATCCCAGAGGACTACTGGCATGAGTTCCAGATTGAGTGCCTCAACCTTGTACTCCGCGTCAGGTCTTCCAGCAGCCACAGCAACAACCAGTCGTGACCTGGGCAGGCCCACAGCAGCAGCAACCTTGGCTGCCCCCACATCAGCAGCAACCTTGGCAGCCCCCTCAGCAGCAGCTGTTCTGGCATCCACCTCAACCAGCACCCTCGCAGGCACAGCCAGAGCAGCAGCAGCAGTATCGTCCAGCCAGTCATAACTGGATGCCGCCCCAGTCGCCACAGTATTCAGGCCAATCTTCCTGGCCCCATAACACGGAGTGGCAACCAGGGATGCCAACTCCACCGTCAGCCACCCCTGCCCAGGGTCCTTCACCATCAACCTCATTATCCTCGCCCACCCTTGTCCAGGCTCCTTCACTAACACCTTCATTGTCGTCGCTGTCATCGACATTCATGACACCTCTGACACCACTCAGCTTCCCTGTCCTGACCCCGGGGACCCTAGAGAGCAACCTAGAAGAGGCCATGTCACCCTCACCCCTCTTCACCTCCAAGGAACTCAACACCCCACCAGTCCAGCAGGCATCCCCACGCAGCGGTACCACAACCACCAAGGACAAGGACACTAATTGATGAGACACTTGTAAATATTTGTGAATAATTGGACTGTGATACTTGTACATATATGCTGTTTTAATGTAAATAAAATATTTTTTTTATTTCAAAACACTTATTTTTTGTCTATTACCTTAAAATACATAGAAAGAAAATAGAAACGAAAAAATAATAAAAAGGAAAGAAAAATAAACAAAAAACTTTTTGATGTTTGCTGTTTTAATGTAAATAAAACGATTTCTTATTTCAAAACATTTCTTTAACTTTAAAATAAAGAGAAAAAAAATGGAAACGAAAAAATAAATAAAAAGGAAAGAAAAATATTCCAAAAATTTTTTCATGTTTGCTGTTTTAATGTAAATAAAATGATTTCTTATTTCAACACACTTATTTTTCTCTATTACCTTAAAATCAAGAGAAAGAAAATGGAAACGAACAAATAACAAAAAAGAAAGAAAAATAAACCAAAAAAATGTTGAAGTTTGCTGTTTTAATGTAAATAAAATGATTTCTTATTTCAAAACATTTCTATAACCTTAAAATAAAGAGAAAGAAAATTGAAACGAAGAAATAAATGAAAAGGAAAGAAAAATAAACCAAATTTTTTTTTATGTTTGCTGTTTTAATGTAAATAAAATGATTTCTTATTTCAACACACTTATTTTTCTCTATTACCTCAAAATCAAGAAAAATAAAATGGAAACAAACAAATAATAAAAAAGAAAGAAAAATCAATCAAAAATTTTTTGATGTTGGCTGTTTTAATGTAAATAAATTGATTTCTTATTTCAAAACATTTCTATAACCTTAAAAGAGAAAGAAAATGGAAACGAAAAAATAATAAAAATGAAAGAAAAATAAACCAAAAAAAAAATTTATGTTTGCTGTTTTAATGTAAATAAAATGATTTCTTATTTCAAAACACTTATTTTTCTCTATTACCTTAAAATAAAGAGAAAGAAAATGGAAACAAACAAATAATAAAAAAGAAATAAAAATCAACCAAAAATTTTTTGATGTTTGCTGTTTTGATATAAATAAAAATGGTTTCTTATTTCAAAACAATCATTTTTCTGTACAACCTTTAAATAAAGTGAAAAAACGGAAACGAAAAAAAAAATTAAACACTAAATAAAAAGGACAGAAAAATAAACCAAAAAATAAAGGGGAAAAAATACCAGCAAGGACACTGACTGAGATGAGATGAGACACTTGTAAATATTTGTAAATAATTTGAATGTAATACTTGTACTGTACAAGTATTACATTCAAATTATTTACAAATATTTACAAGTGTCTCATCTCATCTCAGTCAGTGTCCTTGCTGGTATTTTTTTCCCCTTTATTTTTTGGTTTATTTTTCTGTCCTTTTTATTTAGTGTTTATTTTTTTTTTTCGTTTCCGTTTTTTCACTTTATTTAAAGGTTATACAGAAAAATGATTGTTTTGAAATAAGAAACCATTTTTATTCATATCAAAACAGCAAACATCAAGAAATTTTTGGTTGATTTTTATTTCTTTTTTATTATTTGTTTGTTTCCATTTTCTTTCTCTTTATTTTAAGGTAATAGAGAAAAATAAGTGTTTTGAAATAAGAAATCATTTTATTTACATTAAAACAGCAAACAAATTTTTTTTTGGTTTATTTTTCTTTCATTTTTATTATTTTTTCGTTTCCATTTTCTTTCTCTTTTAAGGTTATAGAAATGTTTTGAAATAAGAAATGAGGTAAATTTTGTAGCCCCTTTGATCTTCCTTGTGGAGTTCAGTCAATACTGTCATACTGTCCAAACTCGTGCCTTCTGGTTAACCATTCCCTGACCCACCCTTTCCTTCGTATATTTCTTAGAGATGGGGTTGCCTTTTGTTTCTCTTTTTCCTCTGCCAGCCTTTTCTGCTGCTCTCCAACAAAGGCTAGAGCAGCTGCCAGGTATAGGTATCTTCTCCTCTTTGCGATGGTGTCTCTGACAGTAAGCATTGTTGTCTCTTCCGAAGCCAATCCAAGAATGTCCTCGGGTTGGAGAAGCCCCGTTTTTATATGGCGTGGCCAAGTCGTGAACTGGAGTGAGCGATGCTTGCCAATGCGGGAAGTGCGAAAACTATGCGTGAACGTGTCGTGAACTTGTCGTGAACTCGTCGTGCCAGTTCGGGCCAATGTCGTGAACTTGTCGTGAACTCGTCGTGAACTATGCGTGAACTATGCGTGAACTATGCGTGAACTTGTCATGAACAGTGTGGGAACCTCCCAGTGCGTGCCACAAAAGTGTCACGCCTTGCCACGACAAATGCGTGCCACAAATGCGTGCAAGTGTCAGCCAGGCTTAAGTTAGGGCAGGTGGGGAGGCTCTGCTTGTTTCCCTGTTGACATAATTTTTTTTTTTTTTAATAATAGAAATATCTCCAAAACACTAGTGTAACACGAATAGGACTAGAAGTCACGTAGCAATAAAAAAGATATTGATTGTCTTCTTGGACAATAATTGTAATTGGCAGCCAGGGCATAATGCATTGGGAAAACAGGGTAAAAAAAGATATTATTCTCAGGTGGAAACTCTTCAGTTGCAACAGAGATTATTTTTAGGAAAGTGATTTAGTAAGAAATGCGCCGAGAATATAGAAATATATTTCGATGTATATGCTATTGGTGATAATATCTATCTCTATATGTATACCCACGAACATGCAAAAAACTATATTTATATACATATATATATATATATATATATATATATATATATATATATATATATATATATATATATATATATATATATATATATATATATATGTGTGTTATTTATGTGTTTATATATATATACATATATATATATATATATATATATATATCATCATCATCATCATCATCCTGAGCTTATTGATGCAAAGGTCCATTCGACTCTATCGTGAGCTTTTAATTTAATACTTCTCCATTCAGCATCTCCTACTTCTCGCTTCATAGTCCTCATCCCTATAGGTCTGGGTGTTCAAACTCTTCTAGGGCCTTATGGAGCCCAGATGAACGTTTGGTGAACTAATCTCTCTTAGGGAGTGCGAAGAACATGAGCAAACCATCCCCATAGTTACTAAATACTTGAGTGATTCTACCTCATTAATCCTCTCTCCTGCCGTTGATATTTCATCTTCCATTGCATACTCCGTTACCATCATCTATGTCTTTCTTCTATTTATCTTCAGCCCCAACTCGTTTGTAATTTCATGCATTCTGGTAGGCAAGCATTGCAAATCCTGAAGTGTTCTTTTGACAAGGATAACATCATCAGCACACTCTAGGTCTGCTAAACTCCTATCACCAATCCAGTTCAATCCTTCTACATCATCTCCAACTGTTCTTCGAATTACAAAATCCAAGAGGAGGATAAACAACATAGATGAAAACATATTGCCTTGGAGTACTCCGCTGTTCACTGAAAATTTATGTGATAAGACTCCATTAACATTACCTTTGTACTTGCTATGCACATGAAGGGACTTACTCAAATTTATATATTTAAGAATAATTCTATAATAACATAGGACTCTTCATTAAATTGACCGGTGCACACTATCAAAGGTTTCTTCATAGTCCACAAATGCTCTCAAAAGTGGATTTCTATATTCTACTCATTGTTATACAACATTTCTGTAAATGAAAATCTGGTCAGTATAACTTCTACCTTTTCTAAATCCTGCTTATTTATATCTTACTTTTTCTTCAATATTTCTCTCCAGTCTCTTTAGAATAAGCATATTATATATTCAAATAACAACTGACGTAATTGCTATGCCTCTGTAATTATTTTCACCAACACTCCTTATTTCCAATAATCAGGTTTTGCCTCTCCATGCCTCATTCTACAAAATAATCTTGTAAGTAGTCTGGGAGTCACATCTTTTTCGGCCAGTATCATCTCGACAGTTATTCCGTCGTATCCAGGGGCTTTCCATCTATTTAGTGTTTTGAGGAGAGCTTAAACTTTAACCACACTGAATTCATTCATGAGCACATCAAGGTCTTCATCAGCTTCAGGTATCTAAATCAAATGATTCCCTTCTTATTTCCAGTGCATCACCTCACTAAAATGTTCCATCCAACATTGTCTTTCTTCATCTTCTGTTGCTATAACAGTTCCATCTCTCTTTTTGATTGGTATATGCTTTTTCTTTTTTGCCCCCATAGAGATTTTAATTATAATTCTATGAGCAATTCTTACGCCATATCGGCTTCCTGAATTCACAGCTTTGTCAGCCTCATCAGCTTTACTGTCTGAATATTTTCTTCAATCATTCTTGGTTTTTCTTTACCTGACTATCAGTACTGGAATACTTAACATGCTCTACCTTGTAATTTTCATTACTTCCTTGAAAACTTTCAACAAATAATTTCTTTTTTTCCCTCCTTTTTATATTGTCCCAAGTATCTTTTGATATCCATTACTTTTTCCATGTAACTTAATGTCCCAAGACTTCACTAACAACTGACTGATATATTTTCTTAATATCATACCATTCTTCATTAAGTGGCAGTCTCTAAGACTGCCAATCGATTCCTACATTCAATTGCAAATGTTTTTCTGTGCTCTTCTTCTAAAAGTTTAGTTGTATCATACCTATATATTCTATCCCTCTCTCTGCTGGGTGCTTTCAGTTTTAATTTTAATGTAGCAATGAGGAGCTGGTGATCACTACCAATATCAGCACCTCTATAGCATCTTACATGTCTCCGAGTCCTCCTTCTCTCTTTATTAACGGTAATGTGATCTATTTTATTTTTGTAATTGCCACACGATAAAGTCTATGTATACTTGTGGATTTTCTTGTGTTGAAAAAGAGTACCTCTAATAACAAGACTGTTTGCTGAACAGAAACTTATGAAATGAGCTCCTTTTTCCTTTTCATGTGCAACTTCGTCAAGACCTTCGACACTCGTCTCATTGTCTATCCCTCCATTATTCCTTCCAACTTTAGCATTGAAGTCGCCAATCACAATTTTCATATCTCCCTCTGGGATCTCATTTATTACACTCTGCAGTTCTTTATAATATTCATCTTT
>NC_090735.1:77081849-77089349 GCF_036898095.1 Palaemon carinicauda | reverse complement strand
AAGGGAACCATAATCATATAATATATTTTTGGTGGCCAAACATTTGAGATCGAGCGAGTCTGTTTTAAATATTGGGGAAAACAGGGCCGTTTTTTATTTATAGTTTTGAATAATACAGTCTTAATAGGATTGTGTGTATTGTTTGGATATATTTTTGTACATAATTTAATTAATATTAATTAAATTGACACTAATTAGTGTTAAATTACAAGATGCCACAGTTTAATATCCAAGAGTTTTTGAACAACCTAAGTGTTCAGGAATTGTCAGAAGCTAATGTAACTAAAGCTCAATGGCTCTCTATCTTAATGGCATGTGGTGGCCACGCAACAAGTGGGGCAATTAAAGCCCAAATCAAGTGTCTAGGCTTAGAAGCGCTGATAAACTAGGGAAAGTTGTTGGAAGAGAATATTTTGGCAGCTCGTGAACTGTTGGAGGAAGCTGAGGAAGAAATTCGAATGAAGCAAAGTCTGGTTGACCCTTAAACTGAAGCCAGGAAAGTTGATAAGGATATAGAGGCTGAGATTCAACGAATTGTAGCGGAGGAGAAATTTATAGAGTTGAAGATGATGGCAGAGGAGAAGGAAGAAGCCCGAGAGATGTTAAGACATGCAACGTTAATGGATGTGAGGGAAATCGCAGAAGGAGAAGAAAGAGCAACAAGACTTAGAGAGACAAGACAAATGATATGCGAGAGATATGGAAGCAAGGGAAATTGCAAGACAAAAACAAAAAGAGAGAGAGGACAGGAAGAAAAAGAGATGGAAGAAGCTAGGTATGTGCGAGAATTAGAGCTGTTGCATGCCCGGCCCCCGGGCTCAGTTGCCAATGGAAACTAAGACGGCCCATACTAAGCATGATCTCGTGTTTAATCTATCGTATGCCCAGAAGTTAATTCCAAGGTTCACGGAAGAGTCTCCAGATGAGTTCTTTGACAATTTTGAAACGGTCGCAGCAACGATGAAATGGCCAGTAAATAAATGGTCTATATTATTGCAGAATTTGCTCTTTGGGAAGGGCCGCAGTACTTACTTATCCTTATCTCAGGACCAGAGGTTAGAGTATTAAGAAGTGAAGAGGAATGTGCTACAAGGGTACCAGGTGATCCCTGAATATTGTAATGAGAGAATCCAAAGCTTGAGAAAAGAGGAAAAAATTACTTTCCTGGATTAGGCTTCTAAGGTACGACGTTGTTATAAGAGATGAATAGAGGCTGTTAACCTAAAGGAGATGGCTGATTTGAAATAATAGATAATACTAGAGCAGTATCTACGAGGAATTCCTGAACACTTTCGAATGTACTTGAGAGAGAGAGAGAGAGAGAGAGAGAGAGAGAGAGAGAGAGAGAGAGAGAGAGAGAGAGAGAGAGATGTTAAGAAACTTGATAAAGCTGCTTTACTGTGTGAATATTATAATATTATCTCTTGAAAATTGTACGATGGAAGGGATAAAACAAGTCCATTAAAAAAGGTTCACTTTAATGAAAGGTTGAACTTCCCTGTGAAGTTAAATTTAGAACTGGTTGCTGGTGGGCTTGCTGTCGGAAAGAAGGATTTTCCTGTGTCAGAAGTAACTACAGGTATGCTGTCTTCCTTCTCCTACCCTCCTCGCTTTTCAAGAAACCCTAAGGACATAAACGAAATACGATTTTCAAAAGGAAAAGGCAAGTTCTGCTAAATCACTCAATTCAATAACTGTAGTAAAATTAGATACGATTTTTAAGGTAAAGGTGCAAGCTCTGCTATTTCACTCAGGTCATTAAACCCAGTAGTTAACTTTACAATCAATTTGAATTCTGAGCAATAACAATTATATAGCCTACATATTCTGCCTCCAATTTAACATGGCAACCATCTAACCACGAGAGGTCTAATGATCCGAAAACTTCGGCGTAAAGTAAACATTGGCTAATAAAGTAAAAACTGCCTCTAATCCTAAAAACTTTCATATGGTAACACGCAAAGTTACAGCAGTGATAAATTATGAATAGTATAAATACCAAATACACAGGGTTTATTAATTGGGAATCGAGCAAGGGAATATTTATCCACGATGAACAAATTGACAGGGAATCACTTTAGAAGTCAGCATATCTTTCGTAATGACGTACCTTATCAATTCAATTCCCCAGAAAGTCGGGGAAGATAGTGTCCTGATGTTACGACGCTTATGGCTGGTCTCGTCTTGTGCAGGTGGCGGAGAAAAGCGAGTATATGTTACTCCTCCATTATATGACTTTGACAAACTCTGGATATCATTACTCCTGTAATAGCCAGCCGTCCGTCCAGCACGAAAACCTTCTTTCAATTCTCCCTTATCTCTGCTGGCGATGTTTCCTTTAGAATTCGTATTGATGTAAAAAGCAAGACCACCAGCAGATAGTTCCGAAAGGGTTGTTAAGTAATTTACACATCAAAGGATTTACCGTCAAAACGAAAATATACAATATGTTAGGTCTCCCATCAAGCATAAACGACCATTAATTATAGTAATAATAATGCATAAGTTATCACTGGGTAACACAGGTTTACCCAAAAGAAAATTAATGAACAATAGAATATATAATTAGCTAACCAACTAGCAACAACAAAAGGAACAATAACATTAATTAAACAGAATTTTCAACATTATCAGTCGTAAACCTCCTTCGGCCATGAAGTTTCAACCATTGTTCTAACCAAGTGTCAAGTATTTGTCAAGCCATGGAAGTCTGTTAAGTAATAACTACGGGAACAATTATAACAGTTACAACGGAAATAGCACTGGAGCTGTCCCTAAGACGTGACGAAGGTTGATATTACCTGTTTTAAGTGTGGTATGAGAGGCCATATAAGTAAGGAATCTTGGTCAAACTAACTGAAAGCAGTCGCCCAAGTGATTAAGGATAATTCGACTTCACAGAATATGAACACGAAGAAGAATCAGGAAAGGAAGGAGAGTAAAATGAACCAGCCACCATTTACACAACGAACAGGACGAACCCATACAGCATGAATGCCTTTAAACCATGTATATATGGAGGTATATTAGCAGCAATAGATGGGAGTGAGCGAACTTTGGTCAGGATATTGCTTGACCCAGTTGTAACCATAGTGTGGTGGTACAGGGAGTACACCCGTTGGTGGAACAGTCTCTCAGAGTCGAGTCAATTATTTTGAAGGGAAGAGGAGGCGAGGAGGTCACTCCTATTTGCCGTTTTCAACTCATTGTGGCAGGAGGCACACAAAAGCAACCCTTGAATCTTACTTACTGACAATAGTCTCCTTAAAACAAACTTTCTACCATCGTAATCCTACAGCTGGACTCTTGCACATATGGAAAATAAAGAAAAAAAAAAACTTAAAACTCTATTTCCTTACAATAAAACACTTAAAACTAAAATCAACTGCATTCAAATGAATCTATTATCTATACTTAATCCTTAAAAGCTATAAACTTAAAACTAAATTGAATCACTAATCAAAAGAATAACCGTACTTACGACTAATCATCAACTTGATACTAAAATACAGACAAAAATAACCGTAACGTAGAACAATAGGAAAATATATAAGTATGCATAATCGTACACAATTAACAAACCTAAGATTTCTTTATAATATTTCTTTATGTGTGGACCCTTTGCCACACAAGGGACAACAGTCCTTTTAGCCCAATGCCACAACGCTCTGGCAGACGTAACACTTGGCACAATAACTCGGTGGCAGACAGATAACTTTGTGGCAGTCTGCTAACCTGCCTCACTTGATTTGGACAGTCTATATCATCACCATTATCATCATCATCATCGTCATAATCTTACAGAACAATCAAATCAGGTCCTTCAAAACACTCCAGGTCATCAACAATTGGTCAGCATTCAAAAATATCAATTTAATCTCTCCAATGGAGGAACTACAGCCTGCAAAATAAAAAAGAAAACCACTTACGAACACTGCTAGCTAACTATACTATTGCACTATAATCATAGATAAATAATAGACTGCTTCTGTTATTCAGAATCATTCCTAGCAAAGATAAATAAAATTGTACTTACTTTTGATATAAATAAATCCTTCCACGCTGGTAAAAGAATGATAATGATAATTCAGCTTTCACACAACTTCCTCCTGCTGCAGTCAAATAAAAAAAGAGCATTCGCCCAAGACATTTACCACTGTCCTAACCTAGCTAAAAACTTGAACAAACAACCTCAATTATACCAACAGTCATTCTCATAAAAAATCATTACACTGACTACCTCTCTCTCTCTCTCTCTCTCTCTCTCTCTCTCTCTCTCTCTCTCTCTCTCTCTCTCTCTCTCTCTCTCTCTGGATTTGGCAAACAACAAAATTAATATAAATAAAACAAAAATTAATCCACCACATTCCTCCCCTCTTTGCCAAATCCGTGTTAAACAACATTTGCCAAATTTTTTTCATACCCAGTCGCAGTCGGGAACAGGACCTCTGCTTCGAGTAACTGGGCCTTCATATACTCTCTCATTAACTTCTTACATATCGCTATCATTCATTGTCCTATTCCAATTTCCATCTATAATCCTATCATCTATTATATCATGCACTATCCCATCTACCTCACTTTCATCGGGCACTAAATTTCACTTATTATCATCAACAATTCATCCATTTCATCAAAACCTTTTTCTACTTAAATAAAAGAATCATTCATAATGATTATTATTCTCCTATCTCCCATTCTCGCATTCGTCATACTTTCTTTTACATCATATAAGGAAAAACCACACACACTATAGGTATCATTCATACTCAGCTATGATTCATCTGTATTAACACATTTATCTTCCATACTCACCTGTACATTTACACCCTTATCATGCCTGTTCTGATTCCTACCTATACCTATAAATCCCCCTTGTACTTTATCCTGACTAAATAATTTCAAACTCTTCCTTTTCCTATATACAACTAACACTACTTGTTTATTTTCCAACCCTAACTTCTCATGTATACTAGGTTCATACTTACTCATTTCCAGCCAATTATTCATCCCATTCGCACGAACCCAGTTGAACCCTCTACTACCTAGTTTCCCAAACATCCTGACTGGCCTAATCCCTTCTTCCTACAAACCCGAGAAATATGCCCATCTACACCACATTCAGTACATTTAGCACGATGCTCCCCCTACATCCTCGCATATTGACCATTCTTACCACAATTGCCGCAAATCACATTTGTACAATTACTACTACATCCACTCGCTATATGCCCAACCATACCACACCGATAACACTTAACCACTATCTCTTTCTTACACTCACTAATACGATGCCCTGTCTCTGCACACCCGAAACATGCTCCTAATGCCCATCTACACTCATTCTTTTTATGTCCTACTTTCCCACACCTATAACACTTCTCTCCATGGCCACAACTACCTGACCTACCTCGCTGAGCACTAGCACTCTTATCTCTCCAAACCTGATTCCCTTGCCTAAACCCTTCATTTGTCCTTACAGGTATTCCCACATTACTCGCCCTAACACATCTATCTACTACACTATCAGCTACCCTCACCGGTCTTCTCATAACAGCATCTCTAAAACTAACAAATTCTGGTACATTTTCCTACATTCCAATTTTCACATTCACAGATTTACTTTCATACATCTATCTAACTCTTAATCCTCAACTATCTCTAAAATATCATCCCACATCAATCTTCCTTTCGTCCACTTCATTTTCTCCTTCCTTTTCAAATTAATAAATTCGGCAACATTCTCAGGTACAGTAGTCAAAAACTTCTTCATTAATTCCTTATTCTCAGTTATGCCTTCATCTCCGTACTTCTTCCTACCTAACGTTTCCAACCTACATACATACATTGATATCGCTTCTCCTACATTCATCCGTGCTTCATCAAAATCTTTCTTACGTCCTATACCTAACACTCCCTTTCATACGTTTTACTTGTTCAATTATTCTTTTTTTTCACACTTTCATAATCAACATTCCCTACACTCATTATCACACTAAAACAGTCAAACACATCCCTACTGCTATGTTCATTAAACCTTTCACACCTTGGTGCCTCTCTCATAACCACTGTCTTACAAACTTCAATTTCATTCTCACTACTATCTTCACTGCCTAATCCCTTCTTGTTTCTTTATTCTTCATTCGAATATAATGAATCCAATTCGACACTTAAATTCCTATCCTTAACAATTCCCTTCTTACCCTTTTTCTTACTTACCACTTTCACCCATTCTTGATCATCCTCACTCTCATCTTGACCTTTCTTCTTTTCCCTCTTCACATTTCTTTTACCCTTCTTCTCATTCTTCCTATCACATTTCTGTTCATCCTTACTATGCCTGATTCCCTTATCTTCAATCTCACTATCAATGCTTTCCCCATTATCACTTACCTTAGCCTTCTCTTCCATTATCAACCCATTACCTGAAGCAGAAGCCACTCCTCCGACTGCACCTTCACCCATGAATGTTTCCATCATTCCCATTACTTTCATCATCATAGCTTCCATTTGTTTCTTCATTCGTTCATCACTCTCTCGCCTCCTCATCTCAACAGCCTCTTCCACTTTCTTTACAGTTCCCTTTAGAGCTTTCACTTCCTTTCGCATCTCCTCATTCTCACAACTCAGCCTCGCATTCTCATGCAACAACTTCTATTTCTCTACGGACAACTTCTCCTCAGGCTTCTTAATCAACCGCAATTCCTCCCTCAGTAACTTGTTCTGCTCATCCATTTTTATTTCTTCAGTTTTAAATCTAATTCCTAATCCTATCAGTCCTTTGTCCAAGAGTCAAGCTATCAATCCCACCTCGGCAGTCCCTGTTCGGGCGCCAAAATAATGTGGCGGAATGCACACAGTAACAACCGCACACACCCTTGAATCTTACTGACAATAGTCTCCTTAAAACAAACATTCCACCATCGTAATCTTACAGCTGGACTCTTGCACAGAAGGGAAACAAAGATAAAAAAATAACCTTAAAACTATATTTCCTTACAACAAAACACTTAAAACTATAATCAACTGTATTCAAATGAATCTATTATCTATAATCAATCCATAAAAGCTATAAACTTGAAACTAAATCGAATCACCAATCAAAAGAATAACTGTATTTGAAACTAATCATTAACTTAATACTAAAATACAGACAAAAATAACCATAACGCAGAACAATAGGAAGATATATATCTGTGCGTGCGCGTACACAACTATCAAAAATAAAATACACAAATATTTCTTTATGTGGGGACCCCTTTGTCCACAGAAGGGCCAACAGTCCTTGTAGCCAATGCCACAACTCTCTGGCAGACGCAACACTTGGCACAATAACTCGGCGGCAGACAGATAACTTTGTGGCAGTCTGCTACACCTCTCCCACTTGATTTGGACAGTCTATATCATCACCATTATCATCATCATCATCGTCATAATCTTACAAAACAATCAAATCAGGTCCTTCAAAACCATCCAGATCATCAATAATTGGTCAGCATT
>NC_090735.1:77061849-77074349 GCF_036898095.1 Palaemon carinicauda | reverse complement strand
AAATAATCGATGTAAGGTTTTACAAGCTCAAATTAAATAAAAATCTGATCAATATTGGTAGATGTAGATATGCCAACATACCATATCTTATTATAATGTATTTTCGTTGTCACTTGTATAGAAGATTTTTCTTAGAATAACTATTTTTAACTAATAGGTGTTAGAGAGTTTTTTTAACGTCTTTTAGCAAAACGTCTAAATAAGAATGCAGAGAGTAATAATCTGTTCCTTAATTTGCCTTTCGGCTTTCGCAAAGTTCCTGAAACATGGGGTGCCCTTCTTACAATTTTGAATGCTGTACAGAAATCCTTTCATTGTGGCCAGGAAGTTCGTAGGATAGGCCTTGATATTAGTGATGCCTTTTACTGTGTTAATCATGAGGCCCTTGTTTTCAAACTTGAACAAACGGGAGTATGTGGGTCTCTTCTTAACATCATTATTAAATTTTGGAATAATAGATTGCAGAGAGTAGTTGTTGATGGACACCATAGTGACTATAGGAATGTATCTGGTGTTCCTCAGGTAGTGTTATTGCCTCATTACCGCTAACACTATATACACATATGTAGTTTAGGCTAAAATAAAGGATCGTTGCATGCACAGATAAGTCTACTATTTTTGCATCAATTCCAACTCTTGAATATAAACTTATGGTTGCTGAATTTCTTGATAGAGATCTAGCTAAAACTGGTGTATGGTGTGATTTATGAGATGTAAAATTAAACCCTAACAAAACTGAAAGTGTAATTGTAATTAAGTTAAGGAGATTGGCACTTCAACATCCAGTAGACTAGGCCCAGATTTTGAACATGATAATGTATGAAGAAATTTTAAGGAAAAGTAATTTGACAACTGATTCGGTGATAATTTGGTATACTAAATATGAATGTTTTGTAATTAGGTCATTTTCGCTAATACAATGAAAAAAATCATACTTTTACTGGCTATCTATATAAAAAGTCAAGTATAAAATTACAATTATCAAACAATTAATTGTGGCAGAAAGATCTGAAATAAATGAAGAATGTTAATGAAATATGTATGAAAAGGGCAAATATCTCTATGTTCGTTTTATTATCTAAACATACTGTACCAACCGTGTGTCACAAGATTGTACATAGTTCATTTTGTGTATATATCATGCTTGTACCTTCGCTCTTCCCTCGCACTAAAAAGAGCCTGAATAAACATGTCTGTTTTTCTCACCAATAACGGTGTCGATTTTAAACATGAAATTTCTTGTTGCCTTGAGCTTTTGTATATAAAGGAGAGTATTCTATAATTAACTCACTCAGTTGCTTTCATCCTGTCTTTGAGTCACAACCTTCTCTCGGCCCATCACATTGGTGACCCCTGAAGTCGACTCGCTCTTCCCGGCTTCAACCCCACCTCGCCCCTCCATCATTGGTACTATGGCAGACTCTACGGAAGTTGGCGCTGCGGCCGCCCTATTGAAACTTTCATCATTGGCCAGCGGAGAGGCGTTTGCTTGGTTTCAGCACGCAGAAGTCTAGTTTCGCATCAAGGGCATGACTCGCTCAACCACCAAAGCAGGTTATGTTCTCGCGGCGACACCCGAGGACACCTTCCCGGAAATATCCAACTGGCTTTGTGAACAAGGAGACACCCCAATAGAGTATGACGCCCTCAGAACATACCTTCTGCAGCAGTACTCGCCGTCGCCAGGTCCCCATACAGCAAAGCTTTTTCAACTCTCCCAACAACCGTTGAGGGACCAAAGGGCTTCGCTCGCCCTCACGGAAATGACCAGTATCGCTCGCCTGCAACCTGCTACAGACGGCTCTCCTTGTGAGGTGAACCTACATCGTACCTTTTGGATACGCCGTTTACCCAAACCTGTACTCGCTGCCATACCCGATGTCGATAGTTTACCCATAAAGGACTTGATGACCAAAGCCGACGCCCTTATGGACAGCCACTTCAAGACCTCCATCAATGCCTCCACCCCTGACGAAGAGGATGCCTATTCAACGTCAACCGAAGCTGACGTGAATGCCGTATGACATACACGCCTATCCCGTGACGTGCCGAAGCGGCGTCAAAGCCACCCACCACCCACCACTCGCTCGCGTCCCAGCCAATGACTTCTACAGCCACTTACTACCTCCCATCCACCGCAGTTTTGCTACTACTACTTCAGATGTGGGGCAACCGTGAAGAAATATGCCAAGGATTGTCAGTGGCCAAAAAACGTGTAAGTAGGCCATCGCTCGTGGCTGTGGCCTCCCGTGTTTCCAATCTTTTCTTTTACATGACGCAGGAACGGGCGTCCGATTTCTGGCAGACATGGCTGCTTGTCGTTCTCTTTTGCCAAGGGAACTCTCCAGGACACGACGTAGTCTGGTTACATCTGCCGACGTCTGCTTGGTAGCTGCCAACGGATCTGCGATACCCACCTATAGTTACAAGAACCTCACATTATCGTTCGGAAACGGTAAATTTAATTGGAAGTTTCTTGTTGCTGACGTTACATTGCCAATCCTCGGTGCGGATTTCCTCTCTCATTTCCACCTCCAGGTCGATGTCGCCCACTGACGATTGGTCAACACAGACTCGTACGTGTCGAGACCTCTTCAACCCACCCCCTCCAACCTCGCTCTCCACATCAGCGCACCCACGGATACATACGCCCACCTCCTCACGTCGTACCCAGAAGTTTTCCGTCCAGAACATCGCCAAACGCCCACGGCCCCTGCCAAGCACGGTATTTATCACCATATGAAGACGACGGGACCCTCAGTCTTCGCAAAATTCAGACATCTGGCACCGGAACGATTGACAGCTGCCAAACAGACGTTCGCCGAAATGGAGGAAATGAGCCTTTACCAAAAGGCCTCCAGCCCATGGTCGTCACCTTTACACATCGTTCTGAAGAAAGATGGCTCCCTCCATCCATGCGAGGATTACAGGTGCCTGAACATGCAAACAGAACCGGATCACTACCCCCTCCCAAACATCGCCGACATGACCTAATACCTGCACAAAGCAAAGGTTTTCACTACGCTTGACCTCCTAAAGGGGATTAGCAGGTGCCTATGAACCCAGAAGACATCCCCAAGATCAACATCACCACTCCGCTTGGTGCATACACCTTCAATTACTCCTGTTTGGCCTTCGTAATGCCGGGGCCACGTTTCAACGTCTCATGGATGGCATCTTAAGGGACCTCCCTTTCTGTGTATGTTATGTGGATGACATACTTGTGTTCTCCTCCTCAAAAGGGGACCACCTCCATCACCTGCGCATCTTGCTCGACCGCCTGCAACAAAATGGCCTTGTAGCCTGGTACGACAGGTGTACCTTTGACGCCAACGAAGTGTCGTTCTTAGGACTCCGCATCACTCCTGAAGGAGTCCATCCCCTCTCTGAGAAGGTAGCAGCCGTTCAGGACTTCCCCGCGCCCTCGACCATCAAAGTTCTGCAGGAATTCTTGGGCATGATCAACTATGATCACTGTTTTCTGCCAGTCATTGACACCACTCTTGCTCCCCTCTACGCCTCCCTCAAGGGCAAGCCAAAGGACCTGAAGTGGGGTCCCCTTCAAGAAGCAGCCTTCTGCAATGTGAAGAAGGCCCTACCAACCGCTGCGGTTGACACTTTTCCCATCCCACATGCCCCTCTCCATCTCTCCACCAATGCCAGAGACGTCGCTATTGGTGCAGTACTCGAGCAGGTGGTCAGCGGCTCGCCCCGCCCATTGGCTTTCTTCAGCAGAAAACTGTCCAAGGCAGAATCAGGTAGTTTTTAGATATCGAATGTCTTATAAAACATAACTATTTTCTCAGTTCAAATACGATATATTTATATACACAAGTATAAAAGCACTACATAATTTCAGCATGATGAATGGAGAAGTATTGAATTAAAAGCTCAAGATAGAGACGACTGGCCAAATCTAACCGAGTCCCTTTGCGTCAATAGGCCCAGGAGATGATGATGGTAGGATTCCAACAATTATTGGTGGATGACGACCAATTTTGATGTAGAAATTAATCATCAAATTTTGATATGATATGATAGTTAAACTAGACATGAGTTCATCTCCCTATGACATTAGAAATGAATCACTGTCGTAAATAGCTGAATTGACCATTGCCCAGGCATCACTTGTTTATACACACTTTGATGTTGTTTATACAATTACATGCACCTCTGCATTTCAACTTTCCTACTCCGCAAAAGCAGCGCCCAGACGTACCTCCTGTCTTTTAGGTACATCAGATAATTTCCTTACATGACTTAGGGATATGTGGTAGGGACATGAGTTTAGGACAAATCTGACAATCCTATAGTTTCCAATCAAATATAGTTGACGAGTGAAGGTCTGGCTGTGAATATATGGCCTGGCACCATATCCTACTCTGATAGTGAGCCCTCTGAATGTGGTATTTCACAGCATCCGAAGTGGGAAGCAGTGCCTCCTGTGCTTTGCATTTACAGAACAATGTGACTCAACCTTGGTCACAACTTGATGCTGCAGGATCATTGAAGATTTTACATATAAACAAATATGTATATTCTAGTATGTATGTTGTAATTTCATCTGTACCAGACCTAAAGATAATTAGATAATGGTTCACAAGAAACATGTCCCAAGCTGTTTTCTTACTGTGACCAGGGAGGTATGAAACAGTATTACAACTCGTTATTGCATGAAAAAGAAAAATGTCCCGAAGTCCCTGCATGTGGCATACCTTTAGCACTGGTATATACTTGGGTTTCTTAAATGTTCCAGCCTTTAGCCACGGCTGTTTGCATGTCATCTTTGACAAATGCATAATGAGAAGCACCAAAATGTCGGTATCTCTAGCTGAAACTACAATTAACTGCATCTCTGTATGAATGCAGTGCAGAACAATTCTCGTGTCATCTTCCTCTTGTCTTGTATGTAGAAACTCAATATCAAGGCTTGGGTCTGAGGTTTGGGCATCGTTCTTATTCTGGAATCCACCAGCAGCAACTAATGTCCCTCCTACTGGGGCATTTTTCATCAGTTCATTTGATAGAAAGATAGCAAGTTCTTCTTTTTTATCTTGTAGTGCCCAGAAGTCATTCCACTTGTTAGGCACTGCGACATCCTTGTTTTTAATAATTCCCCTGATAGGACGAGACTTCTTTGATCTCCGATCCCTAGCACCAGATTTTATAGATGCTTTGCGATAATTATCAAATGTGACATCAGCCTGGTCAAAGAGTTTACCCAAACTGGCAATATGTTCAATTAACGATTCTGCAAGTTGGCCAAAGATTGTTACTCTAGCTGGTTTGCCAAGTGCTACTACTGTAGCTTGACCATCTATGACTATACAAGATGATAATTCAAGTGTAATCTGTTCCTTTGTTGTCTTTAGATTATTCTTTACATCATATAGGAGTGAAATCTAGACCCAGCCTATATTAACTAAGTAAGGGGATTATAACACAGAGCTCGTTTCATATAGAGGGCAACTATTATACTATTAGTAGTTAATGTAGGCTACATACTGCAAGGTGAGGTTAACTACACTAGCACATAATTTTATTCAATCCTTCCAATTTTAATTACCTTGCACTGTTCATTATGCTAGTGTTGCATTGATGAAACCTATCCAAGGGCAACATAATATCAAATGAAATGACACATATTCAAAAGTTTACTTTTACTTTCATTATCATGATACATGTATATACACACATGAGTTTTATTTAATATAGCAATTACTTCATATACTTTAAATGGTCCAAATACATCCCTATAATTACCTCTACCTGTGTACTATAAAATGCACTTAGATTTGTGGTTGCAGCTCTACAGGCTTACAAATTTGTCCATCATAAAACAAAGATAAATGGCTAATTGCATAGAGTTCATCAAAATCTTCATTGGAGCAGCACTGACCTGGTTTGATTTATCACTGAGCTTCTACATGCCAACATTTCACTATGTTTGTATTGCTTCATTTTTATGAATATATTGGATTCACATTTACAATATTCCATAACCTTCCTAATATGGAAATATCTGCTGTTTTTTTTATTAGAACATTTTCCACGTTTGCCTATTTTTTCATATGTTATTTGCATCAGTACTTTCTGAATTTTCATTGACAATGTTCAAAACTTGTCAGAGTAAGGTGTCAATATGAAATGGATTTTTTTTCGGGAAAATTCAAATCTTTGACGCCCTTTGATATACTGAACTGTTTTTTAACTATTTACTTGAAATTGAGCCTGGCAGATATAATATTTGTAATCATCACAAAAAAAACTGATTTAGAACAACATGTCTACTAGTCCTTCTTCAAAAATGCTTCATAAATCTTAATTAGACCTTTTTTTAAATCTAAACCTAGTCTACATATCTTTGTATTGATAATGTCTCCTTAACTACACAGGATATAATCTACTTAAGGTAATGAGATTTTCAACTGCAAATTTACTTTTGAAAAGCACATTTGGTCTGTTTCTTCTTGAATTGCGCAAAATATAGCGTATTGAGAAAGTCTTTCAAGATTTTGGCAATCTATCTATTCTGAAGAAATTTCTAATTCGTTCATTTTACCTTATAGTGAATACTTCTCCCCTGTCTGGTCTTTATTTAGTGACTCGCATCTTAATTGATTGGATAAAACTTATAAGCTATCCAATTTCTCAGCCCTGTTCTTAATATCAATCTCAGTTAGTTCTTTATGCCTCTTGCATAAGATTTTTCACACTTCAGATCACCCATAGCATTCAGATCGTCAAAAAATGTTCCATGCTGGATGTAGTATTTGGTATGAAGTTCATTTTAAGTCATACCTCCTCCATCATAAGGCACAAATCTGTACAGCATTCTAGAAGTTTTTTATCCAGCTGTGACGAGATTGTGGAATGATCTTTATAATTTGGTTGTTGAATCAGTGGCTCGTCTGAAGCCGAAACCTTATGTAAATTATCGTTGCTGAATGAGTCGATATAAGTCTGGTTCTATAGTCTATATATGAATGATCTACTTTAATGTTGTTACTGATCTTAAAATATTCTATTATTCTTACTATTAACTTTTAAATGGTTTACTCACTATTTCCGTAGTTCCTTCCCTCACTGGCCAACTTTCCCTTTTGGAGCCTTTGGGCTTGTAGTATTTTGCTTTTCTAACCAGGGTTGTAGCTTGGCTAGTAATAATGATGCTAATAATATAGAAAATACTGCTAGAGAAAGTTTCTATACGAGACTATTATAATTTTCGGTTGTCTTGACTAGGTCAGTAATTCATAGTTTTCTTATAATAGAGCTAAGGCAAATGGGGAAAATCACCATAACATTATACAAGTCATAATAACAGGGAAAATATGCTATACATCTATTGTCACCATGTACATATTTTGTACAATGATTGATCAAAGTCTTCCAAAAACATGCCTAAACAGAGGGACATAAAATCCATTAATGACTATCAAAATGGAACCTTCTGGATGTAGATATCAAAATAGCGTATGGTCTTCCTAGTCTATTCTCTCCTTTATGTTCTTTATCTCCCCTAAATTTTACACAAATTTCCCCTCTCTTCCAGCCAGGCAACTAGATCTACCCCTGTTAAAAGGAAAGAAATAAGTGCAGGAAACTTAATCTAGTTTTACCGTTTTAATTTTGTTTATCATTCGTTTTTCTTTCATTTTTTATTCAATTTTGCCCCCATTCCCATTAATTTTTCTCTTCTCTTAACCTAAAAAAAATCCAAATTATTATATATTCCCAAGATAGAGTTCGGTATTAAATGCCATTCGTGGGTGATATTTACATTAATTAAAATCACGTGTGCTTGTGATATATGTTCATTAAAATAACCACGTGTTGCAAACTCACGATTCAGCTATCATGGTGGAGATGGGTTTATTTCAAGTCTATGAACAGATTCCTGAATTCGATATGAATATGTAGGGGGACTTGTCATAAACTTTTAGTCTCTCTTGATAGCTCAGTAGGCAGGGTCCCTGCCAGCATGGTTTCCAGCCGTAGAGGTGGTGGTTCGAATCCCCACACGGCCAGAAGCTGTTACCAAAAAAATGAATTCCAAGTGGATATATATTCCCAAGATAGAATTCGGTATTAAATGCCATTCGTGGGTGATATTTACATTAATTAAAATCACGTGTGCTTGTGATATATGTTCATTAAAATAACCACGTGTTGCAAACTCACGATTCAGCTATCATGGTGGAGATGGGTTTATTTCAATCTATGAACAGATTCCTGAATTCGACAGGAATATGTAGGGGGACTTGTCATAAACTTTTAGTCTCTCTTGATAGCTCAGTCGGCAGAGTCCCTGCCAGCATGGTTTCCAGCCGTACAGGTGGTGGTTCGAATCCCCACCCGGCCAGAAGCTGTTACCATAAAAATGAATTCCAAGTGGATATATATTCCCAAGATAGAATTCGGTATTAAATACCATTCGTGGGTGATATTTACATTAATTAAAATCACGTGTGCTTGTGATATATGTTCATTAAAATAACCACGTGTTGCAAACTCACGATTCAGCTATCATGGTGGAGATGGGTTTATTTCAAGTCTATGAACAGATTCCTGAATTCGACAGGAATATGTAGGGGGACTTGTCATAAACTTTTAGTCTCTCTTGATAGCTCAGTCGGCAGGGTCCCTGCCAGCATGGTTTCCAGCCGTACAGGTGGTGGTTCGAATCCCCACACGGCCAGAAGCTGTTACCATAAAAATGAATTCCAAGTGGATATATATTCCCAAGATAGAATTCGGTATTAAATGCCATTCGTGGAGGATATTTACATTAATTAAAATCACGTGTGCTAGTGATATATGTTTATTAAAATAACCACGTGTTGCAAACTCACGATTCAGCTATCATGGTGGAGATGGGTTTATTTCAAGTCTATGAACAGATTCCTGAATTCGACAGGAACATTTAGGGGGACATGTCATAAACTTTTAGTCTCTCTTGATAGCTCAGTTGGCAGGGTCCCTGCCAGCATTGTTTCCAGCCGTAGAGGTGGTGATTCGAATCCCCACACGGCCAGAAGCTGTTACCATAAAAATGAATTCCAAGTGGATATATATTCCCAAGATAGAATTCGGTATCAAATGCCATTCGTGGGTGATAATTACATTAATTAAAATCACGTGTGCTTGTGATATATGTTCATTAAAATAACCACGTGTTGCAAACTCACGATTCAGCTATCATGGTGGAGATGGGTTTATTTCAAGTCTATGAACAGATTCCTGAATTCGACAGGAATATGTAGGGGGACTTGTCATAAACTTTTAGTCTCTCTTGATAGCTCAGTCGGCAGGGTCCCTGCCAGCATGGTTTCCAGCCGTAGAGGTGGTGGTTCGAATCCCCACCCGGCCAGAAGCTGTTACCATAAAAATGAATTCCAAGTGGATATATATTCCCAAGATAGAATTCGGTATTAAATGCCATTCGTGGGTGATATTTACATTAATTAAAATCACGTGTGCTTGTGATATATGTTCATTAAAATAACCACGTGTTGCAAACTCACGATTCAGCTATCATGGTGGAGATGGGTTTATTTCAAGTCTATGAACAGATTCCTGAATTCGACAGGAATATGTAGGGGGACTTGTCATAAACTTTTAGTCTCTCTTGATAGCTCAGTCGGCAGAGTCCCTGCCAGCATGGTTTCCAGCCGCACAGGTGGTGGTTCGAATCCCCACCCGGCCAGAAGCTGTTACCATAAAAATGAATTCCAAGTGGATATATATTCCCAAGATAGAATTCGGTATTAAATACCATTCGTGGGTGATATTTACATTAATTAAAATCACGTGTGCTAGTGATATATGTTCATTAAAATAACCACGTGTTGCAAACTCACGATTCAGCTATCATGGTGGAGATGGGTTTATTTCAAGTCTATGAACAGATTCCTGAATTCGACAGGAATATTTAGGGGGACTTGTCATAAACTTTTAGTCTCTCTTGATAGCTCAGTCGGCAGGGTCCCTGCCAGCATTGTTTCCAGCCGTAGAGGTGGTGATTCGAATCCCCACACGGCCAGAAGCTGTTACCATAAAAATGAATTCCAAGTGGATATATATTCCCAAGATAGAATTCGGTATCAAATGCCATTCGTGGGTGATAATTACATTAATTAAAATCACGTGTGCTAGTGATATATGTTTATTAAAATAACCACGTGTTGCAAACTCACGATTCAGCTATCATGGTGGAGATGGGTTTATTTCAAGTCTATGAACAGATTCCTGAATTCGACAGGAATATGTAGGGGGACTTGTCATAAACTTTTAGTCTCTCTTGATAGCTCAGTCGGCAGGGTCCCTGCCAGAGTGGTTTCCAGCCGTAGAGGTGGTGGTTCGAATCCCCACCCGGCCAGAAGCTGTTACCATAAAAATGAATTCCAAGTGGAAATATATTCCCAAGATAGAATTCGGTATTAAATGCCATTCGTGGGTGATATTTACATTAATTAAAATCACGTGTGCTAGTGATATATGTTCATTAAAATAACCACGTGTTGCAAACTCACGATTCAGCTATCATGGTGGAGATGGGTTTATTTCAAGTCTATGAACAGATTCCTGAATTCGACAGGAATATGTAGGGGGACTTGTCATAAACTTTTAGTCTCTCTTGATAGCTCAGTAGGCAGGGTCCCTGCCAGCATGGTTTCCAGCCGTACAGGTGACGGTTCGAATCCCCACCCGGCCAGAAGCTGTTACCATAAAAATGAATTCCAAGTGGATATATATTCCCAAGATAGAATTCGGTATTAAATGCCATTCGTGGGTGATATTTACATTAATTAAAATCACGTGTGCTTGTGATATATGTTCATTAAAATAACCACGTGTTGCAAACTCACGATTCAGCTATCATGGTGGAGATGGGTTTATTTCAAGTCTATGAACAGATTCCTGAATTCGACAGGAATATGTAGGGGGACTTGTCATAAACTTTTAGTCTCTCTTGATAGCTCAGTCGGCAGGGTCCCTGCCAGCATGGTTTCCAGCCGTACAGGTGGTGGTTCGAATCCCCACCCGGCCAGAAGCTGTTACCATAAAAATGAATTCCAAGTGGATATATATTCCCAAGATAGAATTCGGTATTAAATGCCATTCGTGGGGGATATTTACATTAATTAAAATCACGTGTGCTAGTGATATATGTTTATTAAAATAACCACGTGTTGCAAACTCACGATTCAGCTATCATGGTGGAGATGGGTTTATTTCAAGTCTATGAACAGATTCCTGAATTCGACAGGAATATTTAGGGGGACTTGTCATAAACTTTTAGTCTCTCTTGATAGCTCAGTCGGCAGGGTCCCTGCCAGCATGGTTTCCAGCCGTAGAGGTGGTGATTCGAATCCCCACACGGCCAGAAGCTATTATCATAAAAATGAATTCCAAGTGGATATATATTCCCAAGATAGAATTTGGTATCAAATGCCATTCGTGGGTGATATTTACATCAATTAAAATCACGTGTGCTTGTGATCTATGTTCATTAATATAACCACGTGTTGCAAACTCACGATTCTGCTATCATGGTGGAGATGGGTTTATTTTAAGTCTATGAACATATTCCTGAATTCGACATGAATATGTAGGGGGACTTGTCATAAACTTTTAGTCTCTCTTGATAGCTCAGTCGGCAGGGTCCCTGCCAGCATGGTATCCAGCCGTACAGGTGGTGGTTCGAATCCCTACCCGGCCAGAAGCTGTTACCATAAAAATGAATTCCAAGTGGATATATATTCCCAAGATAGAATTCGGTATTAAATGCCATTCGTGGGTGATATTTACATTAATTAAAATCACGTGTGCTTGTGATATATGTTCATTAAAATAACCACGTGTTGCAAACTCACGATTCAGCTATCATGGTGGAGATGGGTTTATTTCAAGTCTATGAACAGATTTCTGAATTCGACAGGAATATTTAGGGGGACTTGTCATAAACTTTTAGTCTCTCTTGATAGCTCAGTCGGCAGGGTCCCTGCCAGCATGGTTTCCAGCCGTACAGGTGGTGGTTCGAATCCCCACCCGGCCAGAAGCTGTTACCATAAAAATGAATTCTAAGTGGATATATATTCCCAAGATAGAATTTGGTATCAAATGCCATTCGTGGGTGATATTTACATTAATTAAAATCACGTGTGCTTGTGATATATGTTCATTAAAATAACCACGTGCTGCAAACTCACGATTCAGCTATCATGGTGGAGATGGGTTTATTTCAAGTCTATGAACAGATTCCTGAATTCGACAGGAATATGTAGGGGGACTTGTCATAAACTTTTAGTCTCTCTTGATAACTCAGTCGGCAGGGTCCCTGCCAGCATGGTTTCCAGCCGTACAGGTGGTGGCTCGAATCCCCACCCGGCCAGAAGCTGTTACCATAAAAATGAATTCCAAGTGAATATATATTCCTAAGATAGAATTCGGTATTAAATGCCATTCGTGGGTGATATTTATACACACATACACAC
>NC_090735.1:77029349-77054349 GCF_036898095.1 Palaemon carinicauda | reverse complement strand
GCAGTGAACAATAAGCAGCCTATCCCTGATGTATCATACTCATGTAAGATTTATATAAAATCTCAAGCAGACTAGAATGGCATTTTGAATGATCTTTTAGAGTTGAATTGGTCACAGCTGTATAATATTTTTGCTCCTGTTCTTCCTTTGAATGAAAATATAGTCAAGATAATTGATAGGCGTATCCCTTCTGGTGTGTTGAGGTACCGAGTAAAAGACAAACCCTGGTTGAATGATGATTGTTAATATGCTTATTTGGAAAAACAGGATGCCTATCATCTTTGGAAGGGTAACAGATCCGATTTGACTTTGAATAACTATACTAATGTAAGATCTTTTGCTCGGAGAGTTTGTGATTCAACTGAAAAGGAATACAATTTAACCATAAAAGAATCCCTTTCTTGTACAACTCAGTAACATAAGTGGTGGACTACCCTTAAATCTCCACTCTTTGGTGAAGATGCAAGTTCTTCCTTTACTTAAACCAAATGGGTCTGTCCTTCACTATCCAAAGGGAAAGGCAACCCTTTTGGCTGATGCATTAAAAAGTAACCAGAGTAAGAAAAACTTGATCTTCACTCCTCCTTTTTACCTGAGGCTAAACTAACTAGTTTAGCTTTTCAATCTCGTTAAATTAAAGTTCTCATGATGGACCTTGATGCTTTTGGGGGTGTAGACCCAAATGGTATTTCTCATTTGTATTTTATAAAGACTACCGATTTCTTAGCTGCAAAGTTATCTGTTTTTTTTCAAGGTTAGAAAGAACCGGATCTCTTAGCACTTGTTGGAGAATCGGTAATGTTACTCCACTATGTCAATGTGTTTGTGGTAGCTCAAGTCCAACTGATTACCGCCCAATTTCCATAACTCCTATATCATCTAAATTTTGGGGACTTCTTTTGGAAAAATGTCTAAATAGGTTTGCAGAAGGCAGTCACATTTTACCTAGTCGACAATTTTGCTTTAGATAAAGGCATTGTAGCATGTGATGCCCTTCTTACAATCTCCAATGCTGTAGAAAAACCTCTAGATCCTGGTCAGGAATTTAGTATGATTGACCCTGATATTATTACTGTACTGCCTTTCTCTATGTTAATCAAGAGGATCTTGTTTTCAAACTCAAAATGCTGGGAGCATTATTACAGATTTTCTAAGTAACAAGTTACAAAGAGTTGGTATTCATGGGCACCATAATGAGTATAGTAGTATCATATCTGGCGTTCCTCAGGTTAGTGTTTTTGGCCCATTACTCTTCATGCTATATACACATAGCATATGGTTTGGCCTAGAAAACAAGTTTGATGCATATGCAGATGATGTTTTCCGCTTTGCATCAGTTCAATCTCCTGAATGTAGATCTGGGGTTTTTGAATCTCTTAATAGAGATTTAGCTAAAATTAGTGCATAGTGCAAATTATGGGGCATAAAGTTGAATCCAAACAAAACTCAAAGTATGATTATAAATAGGTCGAGGACAGTTGCTCCTCAATATCTGGATATCAGCATTGATAATGTTTCTTTAGCTTTTTATGACTATTTAAATTTAAATTCTAGATAACAAATTTACTTATGAGAAACACATTACGACTGTCTCCTCTTCAATTGCACAAAAAAGTCGGCTTATTGGGAAATTCTTTTAAGATTTTCCGTGATCAGTCCATTCTAAAGAAGTGTTTTAATTTTCTCATTCTACCTGTTTTGCTTATTGTTCTCCCATCTGGTCTCCAGCTGATGATTCCCATCTCAATATGACGGACAAGAGCTTATGGTCATTTATGTTTCTTATTACTGATCTACATACCAATCCCTGGCACTGTTTTGCAATTAGTTCATTTTGCATGTTGCATAAGATTTTTCAAAATTCTGACCAAACTTTACATGCATATCTTCGCAGAAAGTACCACACTATTCATAATATAATCTGTACAGTTAATTCTAATAGGCAGGCTGTCTCCATCCTGAGGCTCGACACTGCACTGTAATCTAGGCGTTTTATTCCAGCTATGACCAAGTTATGGATTAATTGTCCTAATCTGGTAGTTGATTTGGTAGAATTTCCTAATTTCAAAATTGCAGAAAATATTTTTATGTTGAAGAGGCCGACATAATTATCTCTTTTATAGCTTAGGCTATATATGAAAGATATGTTTTACTGTTGTTACTGTTTCTAAATTATTTTATGTTTTTAATGTTGTTACTGCTCTTGTCATACAAACTGGTTTTTCTTAATCTGTTGATTTTTCTATTAGCTAGTAAATTACATGGATATGGTCAGTCGTTGACTACCTGTTTCTAAAGCTTGTCTACTCTTTTGGTTGATTATAGTCTACCTGTCTTTCTTTTCACTTTGATATGGTATTTTTAAAATAATTTATGTTACTGAAAGTAAAGTTATGGGATGACAACTTTTAGGTCGTTTGTGTCTCTCTTTTCTTAATAATTATGATAATAAAGTTTTCTTAAGCTTTAGGTATAGAACATTGTTGCAGATATTTTGCGTAAGTTCAACAAGTTTTACTAAGATAAAATCTCCTTTATCTATTATCAAATTAGTTGTTTGGTAATTTTTTCCTACTGCTTTGTCTCTATTCATCTTTTACTTTTGATACTGGCTCATATGTTTCATTAAATTTTAATTTTGTGTAATATTTCATACAGTTTATTCATTTTCTTGAATCTTTTCCTCACTGGCTATTTTCCCTGTTGGAGCCATTGGGCTTATAGCATTCTGCTTTTCAAACTAGGGTTGTAACTTGGTTAGTAATAATAATAATAATAATAATAATAATAATAATAATAATAATAATAATAATAATGCTGGCAGGTATTTGACTTCATCCATGGCCTCTCACATCCCTCTCGCCAATTTACTGCACAGCTAATGAAGAAGAAGTTCACTTGACACGGCGTCACTAATGATTTTAAGGATTGGGTCCACCCCTTTACTGCATGCCAAACCTCAAAAAGTACATCGACACACAAATTCAGGAGTGGGCACCGTTCCTTAACCATTTTGCCCATATTCATGCAGATGTAGTAGGTCCCTTACCCACATCACAAAGACACCGTTAGGTGTTTACTGTCATGGACCACTCCACTCATTAGTGTGAAGCCATTCCCATGGAAACTGCAATGTCTGCCTCATGTACTTCTGCCTTACTCTCAGGTTGAGTAGCGAGATTTGGTATCCTTGAGCGTATTACTTCTGAGAGGGGTACCACTGCCATCACAATGGTTGAATGTTTTTATTGTAACCTCAAAGCAGCTTTGATATTCAGCTGCAATGACTGCAACAGGTTTATTCAGCTTGCCTTGGTCCTCTTGATATTATTGACCACTCGTAAGTATGCCCTAGATGTCTCGGTAGCTGAAATGGTGTAAAGTAATCCGTTGGTCATCTCAACTAAATTGTTTCCGTCTGCAACCTCCTCCGACTATAATCAGTGCCTATATCAGATTGTCGGAGAATTTACTCCCTTCCGCAAGACTTGCAAGGCCTCAGAGAAGCAATGCATAATAAAAAATTTACACACACCAACACATATCTTCCTGTGTAATGAAACTATTAACTCACTGCTTCCACAACTTTATACGTGCCCTTCCCTCATGATCCGCCGCATACCAAAAGCTTCCTGAATTAACATTCAGGGCAAAGAAGAATGGGTTTGTTTTGATCACTTAAAGCCTGTATATCTTTTTTTAGGCAACCTACCTACAGTTTGCCCTTCCAGAACAGGATGCCCTATTTCACGTGTATATTAATTTTAGAGGGGGTGTTGTCGCACCGCACTTTTTTCACATATGCTCATACAGTGCAATTCTATTGCTTTTTTTAATCCTCCCTCTTTCTCTTGTACTTATCTTAGAAAAACCTGTTTAAGCTTGCCATCGCATACTTCAGATCGTTTGAATTTTTTTTTTGAAATAGTTGCTCTCAACTGCTTGTATATAGTATTATTATCTGTTGAATAAACTTAACTTGCAATCATCTCGCCTCTCTGTTAGTACCTAACAGCCACCTTGCCCACCTTTCTCATTTCGTCTCATAAACCCAAAATTTCCTACTTCATTTCCATCTCTTTGCTCACCATTTACACTCTTCCATTCACGCATTACAATAAGGTTACATCTCCCACCATGCATATCTATTGTTTCCTGTATCAAATCATAAGGCTCTTCTAGTTTTTCATTTTAATGATCACTTGTATGCATTTCTTTTCTTTCACTGACTTCTTGACATTATCTCTCAGCAAAATAGCTACTCCTATTTCTGCTCTTTCACCACCTTACGACTTCTTCTTTAAAGTGTACATTATCCTTCCATCTTACTTCACGGTCAAAGGCAGCACTAAAATTAAGGCTAATCATACAAACTTCCTACCCAAATTCAAGAGATTCTCTGTACAGCATTGGAGGACATCACATGTTCCAAGGACTTTACATAAGCGAAATTGCACACTTTGGAACAGATGGTTACTTTCAACAAACCCATTTAAACGTTTTACCAAAAGACGCTCAAAAACTTTAGATAATGGAGTAATCTTATCAGATTTCCAACAAGTGGTAAAGAAAGTATTCTTGGTAAATTGCAGAAAATAACATAATGTAACCTAGGTGCTGGAAAATCTGTGGTCTTTATTAAGAAAATTGCATAAGTTGATAGTGATAGGATCATTTGATTAAATACTTTATTTTTAGAAAAAAAGGGATATTTTACTTTCCATAATCTCCTTTTGTTTAAAAAAAAAAAAAAAAAAAATCCCACTTCATATTTATCCTTCTATTTCGCCCTCATGTCGTGGGGAAACACTTACTGTCTGTTCTAGGTATGTATATTAATTTACAATAGCTCCAGCACCTTTATTTGTTGTCAATCTGCATTCTCCTTGAACATTACCTTAGTTTAACTCGTTCATTTGCAGTCCTACATTTCTGTTTTCTTTACTCAAATCTTCTATCATGTTTTGAGATTCCTCCCATGATTCACTTGATAGAACTGTATCATCATCAAATCTTATGTTGTTAAGGTATTCCCCATTACTGTAGATTCCTATATTTTCCCAGTCTATAATCTTAAAAAACTTCTTTTAGGCATGCTGTAAATAATTTAAAAGAGATTGGGTTATCCTGTCTAACTCCTTGATCAATCAGATACCTATTACTATCTAGATATTTAGTTTTGGGATATCTGTACTTCCTGTATAGATGTCTTCCAATATTGTGACATTAGATTAAAATATCTGTTAAATTTGGAGGGCTTTCAATACTGCTGAAAGAATCAAAAGCTTTCCCATTAACTATAAATGCCATAAATAGTGGTTTGTCATACTCTGTTTTTCATTAGCTGGTTAATTATATGGATATAGTCAATTGTTGAATACCCGCTTCTAAAATTTGCCTGCTCTCTTGATTGACTAAAGTCTAAATGTCTTACTTTTCACTTTAATATGATCTTTTTTAAAGAGTATAGATATTGCTGAGAGTGAAGTTATTGGGTGACAACTGTTTCGGTCTTTTGTGTCTCTCTTTTCTTAACTAGTATAATGATAAAGTTTTCCCAAGCTGTAGATATAGAACATTCTTGCAGATAGTTTGAGTAAGTTCAGCGAGTTTTACTAATATGAAATCCCCATATATTATCAAATCAATTGTTAGGCCATCTTTTCCCACTGCTTTGTCTCTGTTAATCTTTGATACGTTCCTTATTTTTCTACTGTTACTTCGGATACTGGCTCAGGCGTTTCATTATATCTATCGGCAAAGCTATTTTATATATCGCTAATGTATAGCATTGTATAGAGATCTTTTGCAAATTCTATCACTACATCTCTTTAGTTATTAATAATTATCTTATGTTTTTTTTTTTTTTTTTTTTTTTTTTTTTTTTTTTTTTTACTGTAATACCATGAGCATTGATAGATTTTTTTTAATGTTAATTATTTCTAAGGAATTGCATGAATTGTATTATGCAACAAAACAATCATCAATTCGTTAAAATGCACCCATGGGAGTTACCCAACTACCCATGGCAAAGGGTGCACATAGATTTTGCAGGTCCTTTTTTCTAGGTTGTTTATTCTTGATAGTTGTGCACGATTACAGTAAATTTCCAGAAGTAATTTCAATGAAGACAACACCATATTATGCTACCGCAAAAGAGTTAATTAATAAAAATTATCTCACATGGCATTTCAGAAAGAATTTTAACAGATAATGGTCCACAGTTTACCACACAAGAATTTCAGGAACTTTACAATGGTATTGGTGTGAAGTATACATTTTCAGCAACGTATACATCCTTCCATGAATAGAAAAGTTGAAAGATTTGTTCAAACATTTAAGCATAACATGCAGTGTAGAAAGACAAATGTTAGATTTGTTGTACCCAAGTTTGCGAAAGGAGAAAAGGGTATAAACAAGTAGACAACCTTCCAAAAGCAAGACATTTTCACCCTTTATCTAATTTCATGGTAAGATCATACAATACCTCAAAGAAGTGGGTACCAGGAGAGATTGTAAGAGACAGGATATTTACTTTACGATGTTCAAGTTGGTGGAAATATTTTAAACGTCATGTTGATCAATTACAGCCGTTGAATTAAAAAAAAAAACTGTTGATCCAGTTATAGATAGAACATTTTTAGAAATAGGTAGATAAAATGAATCACATATTAGCCAAGATCCTCAAACATCAAATGTAGATTCATAATACGTTAATGCACCAGTACATGATGAAGTTAGAGTACTTCCCAATACGACGAATTGAGGGAAGCAATCTAAGAAATTAAATTTGTAAAGTTTTGTACAATGTTAAATATTATGGGTAATTTGTATTATAATACAATAAATGCTGCATATATTGAAAGTAATATTTAACATATTGCATTGATAAAACATGTTTCAAAATTTATTTTAAGTGTTGTAGCGTGTGTTATAAAGTATTGACTCGTGTATAAGTTACTTCAAAGAAAGGAAGTTATTCTTCTTAGCTTTGTGCTGCAGGATATTAGAATCTATAGAGTGTTTATCATATGTTATGACTGTGTTTTTGTATGCAAGTAGTCTGTTTATATGACGTAAACCATGAGTCAAAGATGAAGCGTCATAGAGCTTAATGACAACAGTCGCAGTAACCAGAACTTGAAAATTACCGTTTTCATCCTCCAGAACAAACTTCTTTTCAACAATTTGATGCTTCTTCCTGTCTTTGATGCTCTCTCAACTTTTTCTTGATTATGCTCAAGTTTTTAGTTTTTTTTTTTTTTTTTTGATATACCTGCTAATTCTACTTCATCTCTCTTGGATTTTACCCCTCTCTCTCTCTCTCTCTCTCTCTCTCTCTCTCTCTCTCTCTCTCTCTATATATATATACATATATATATATGCATGTATGTATGTATATATTTATATGTATATATATGTATATATATAAAATTTTATATATATATATATATATATATATAGATATATATATACATATATATATATATATATATATATATCACCATCTCCTCCTCCTACGCGTATTGATGCAAAGGGCCTCCGTTAGATTTCCCCAGTCGTCTTTATCTTGAGCCTTTTATTAAATACTTCTTCATTCAACATCTCAAACTTCGTGCTTCATAGTCCTCAGCCATGTAGGCCTTGATATGCCAACTCTTCTAGTGCCTTGTGGAGCCCAGCTGAACATTCGGTGAACTAATCTCTCTTGGGGAGTGCAAATAGCATGACCAAACCACCTCCATCTACCCCTCATCATGCTCCCATCCACATAGGGCACTCGAGTAATCTCCAATATAGTTTCATTTCTAATCCTATCCTGCCATTCAACTCCCAATATCCCTCTGGCGACTGTTCTCAAAACTACTAAATCTATTGGAGACTGTGTCATTGCCAAACCATGAATCATGTCCACAGAGTAACACCGATCTCACTAAACTGATATATAGTACTATTCTTATATGTAACTTCAGGCGATTGGATTTCCAAATTTTACTTAACCTAGCCATTGCCTGATTTGCTTTTTTCAATCTTTCACTAAACTCTAATTCGGAAGACCCTGTATTGGAGATCATAGTTCCTAAATACTTAAATGATTCTACTCATTAATCCTTTCTCCTTACAATGATATTTCATCTTCCATTGCATACTTTGTTCTCATCATCTCTGTATTTCTTCTATTTATCTTCAGTCCAACCTCATGTGATATTTCATGCATTTTGATAAGCAAGCATTGCAAATCCTGTAGTGTTCTACTAACAAGGAAAGCATCATCAGCATACTCCTAAATTCATATCAGCAATTCAGTCCAGTCCGTCTCCACCATCTAGGACTGTTCTCTGCATTACAGAAGCCACGAGGAGGATAATATCATAGGTGACAACACATTTCATCGGAGTACTCCGTTGTTCACTAGAAATTCACTTGATAAGACTCCATTAACATTAACTTTACAATTGTTATGCTCATGGACAGACTTAATCAAATTTGTATATCTAAGAGGAATTCCAAAATAACACAGGGCTCTCCACAAAATTGGTCGAAGCACACTATTAAAGGCTTTATCATAATACACAAATGCCATCTAAAAGGGATTTCTATATTTTACACACTGCGCTACAACATGACTCCAAATGAAAATTTGGTTATTGCAACCTCTACCTCTTCTAAATCCTGCTTATTCATCTCTCAGCTTTTCATCAGTCTTAATCGCCAGTCTCTTTAGAATAAGCATACTATATATTTTCATAACAACTGACGTAGGTGTTATGCCTCTGTGATTATTGCAATCCGTCATGTTTCCCTCTTTGCTATTTTTTCCAACACTCCTAATTCCCATTCATCAGGGTTTGCCTCTTCACGCCACATACTACAAAATAATCTTGTAAGTAGTCTGGGAGTCACTTCATTTTCGGCCTGTATCATATCAGCAGTTATTCCATCGTAACTAGGGTTATTCCTTCTCTTTAGATTTTTTAGGATAGCTTCGACTTCAAACACAATGAATTCGTTCATGGGCACATCAAAGTCTTCCTCAGCTTCAGGTATATGGATCAAATTATTCCCATTATATCTCCTATTTATAACCTGACTAAAATGTTTCATCCAAAGTTGCCTTTATTCATCTGCTGTTGATGAAACAGAGCCATCTCTCTTTTTGATGGGTATATGCTTCTTCTTTGCCCCAGTCGAGATATCGTTGATAATTCTATGAAAAATTCTTACACCATAGCCAGTTCCGAAATTCGTGACATTGTCATCCTCATCTGTTTCACTGTCTAAATATTCTCTCCAGTCATTCCAAGCTTTTGATTTGACCTCACTATCCATACTTGAATACTTGTCCTGCTCTGCATTGTAATTTTCATTACTTCGAAAAGTTTCAACCATCAATTTCTGTCTATGTCTCCTTTTTATAGTATCCCAAGTATCATTTGATATCCATGGCTTTCTCATTACAACTGTACGTCCTAAGACTTCACTACTAACTGGCTAATATATATATATATATATATATACATATATATATATGTATATATATATATATATATATATTGCGTCCTAAGACTTCACTACTAACTGACTAATATATATATATATATATGTGTATATATATATATATATATATTGTATATATATATATATATATATGTGTGTGTATGTGTGTATATATATATATATATATACATATATATGTATATATATGTATATATATATATACATATATATCTATATTTGTATATTTATATATATATATATATATATATGTATATATATATATGTTTATATATATATATATATATATATGTATATATATATATATATATATGTGTGTGTTTATATATATATATATATATATATACAGTATATATATATATTTATATATATTTATATATATATAGATATTTATATATATATATATATATATATATATTTATATATATATATATATATATTTATATATATATATATATATATATATATATTATTACAGCTGGTGAATTACATAAATTCACGAGCTCCAAAGATCAATGATTATGTTACATAAGTATGTTACACATGAAAAATTATACCTGAGCTCAGAAAATTACATAACTCTCTGATGGCAATATATAAAAACACTGAATTTCCAAAGTTTTTTTACGCAACACTCTAAACAAAACTGGGTGATTACTTGATATGAACTATTGAAAAATAGCATCTTACCTAGGTTTTTAGTCAGGTATTATGGGAAAAGCACTGTTAGGAAATATTGGTGATTGAAATGATACCTAATTTACAAAAATTAATATATTCTATAAACAGTTACAACACTTCAAAAGAATTAACATATAATATAAATCCCTCAAAATATTAAATCAGAAAAATCCTAAGACTATTACAAAAACATGTTACTAAATGACAATTATACAATCACTTGTTTTACTGGAAATTAATTTCTTAAAATATCTAATTTTGATAATTAATGAAAAAAGTTAACACTCTAACACTAATGATTAAACACTAAATGTCATTCACATAAATGTAACTGTAACACTTACATCTTTTGGTTCACACAAGGCTACCGACCAGTTAAGCAAATATAAATACACTTCACTATTTAACCTAAATTTCACAGAGCCAGTTATAAAATCTATGTTAAAATACTTGAATTAACACAATACAATTGATTTAACATTCAATAAAATCACAACAATGTTTGAGCAACACTATACACGATGTACGTTGGGTAAAATCTTATTCACGTTTAAGAGGTCACACACGTGAAAAGCGAGAGGGCTTGCAAACTTTGGCTCTTTCAAAGGGATAGGCTGGGTCTCTTCTGATGCTTATGCATTCCTGGGGGCTAATATTTATCAATTCATTTATGAAAGATCCTTCTAGGACATGGTCTGTAGGCTGGGAGGCTGGCTTACGGCACCAAAGTTGCCAACTAGTCAAGTAGCAGATGAGTTCCAAGGTACATGGCAAGGCAACTCTCTTCTCCTCGATACATTAAAAATAGAGTATATCTAATTTGAGAACTTTCATGCACTTTCTAACCACGTGGAAGCTTAAAAGTTATGTAATCCCCCATGTTCATACCTCGTATGGGTCATACAGCACACTTAAACAAGTTTACATAAGGTTTCGTAATTAAATATGTGAAATAAAAAGATAATTCTTAAGAAATAACTTATATACACATATACTGCGTTGAATAAGAAATACAATTAAATGAATGAAGAAAGTCTTATGTAATTTACATACATTACTTAAACCTACATAAGTGGAACTCACTTTATGAACTGGCTATACATTGTAAGCAAAACTCACTAAAAACATAGTTTAAAATAAATTACAAAAACAGTATAAAATTAAAATTATATACACAGATACAAGTAAAATTGGAAATAAAAGGAAGTTAACTGAAAGAAAGGTATCTTAAAACTAAAAGCGACTTGTCTTGAGTAGACCATAGAATTTAGTGACTATCTGAAGGACAGCACCCAGAAAGAAAATTCCAAATTTTCCACCTTAAGCGATGTGGAGGGGGACAGAGGGTTGTTGACTGTTTAGTTGAGGAGCCTATTCTTTAATTACCAACAACTCAAATACTAGCAGAGAGGAATAGCCTGGAGCTTGTACACTGATTTTAAAGATTTTATACGATATGATGGTCTTACATTTGGAGATATGTTCTCTAAGAGTTGAGAACTGTTTAGTGTTGACCACGCACCCGGTTATATGGCTAACTCCCTGATGAGTATCTATGCAAAATTTCATGAGTCTCTTTGTGGAACCCTCATATTTTCAGAGATTACATTTCAGACAAATAAACTTATAAACCACACAAGTATGCAATAGATCAGGGAGAAAATCCTTAAATTTAAACATGGATTCCCCTGTCAGGGGAGTCTTAGAGTTTAGTTTAACATCCAGACTTGGGAAACTGTTTAAAATTACTTTTTTATCTTGTTTCCCATATTTTTCGTTATTGATGAAAGGTAACGCAGCATAGAACATCTTTTTTGCCACATTAGGAACTTGAAATTTTGGTTGATAAATTTTATCCAGAATTCTGTTAACTAATCTATAAAATATTCTGGTTGGGAAACAGATATCCTTGAAATATTGTTCGAAAAAACTATTTCACAATGAAAAGATGTGCAATCAGAGGACCGAGACTGCCACTTTACCACCTTCAAGACCTCCATCAACGCCTCTACTCCTGATGAAATGGGCAGCTATTCAACAACAACCAAAGCTAATCTGAATGCGGTAGGACACACAAGCCCAACCTGTGACGTGCCGGAGCAGCGAAAAAACCACCCATATACTGACACCTATCGGCTGCATTTTTGCTACTATCACTCCAGATTCGGGCTGCTACGAAATGTTCGAATGGTTTTCAGTTGCCAAAAATCTTGTGATTAGGCTATTGCTTGGGGTAGTGGCTTCCCCAGTCACTAATCTTTACTTTTTACATGATGTATGTTTGGGCTAGGAATTTTTGGTAGACACGGGTACCTGCCATTCTCTTCTGCCAAGGCCATTCTCTGGGACAAGATGTAGTCCATCTAAATTTGCTGATATCCGCCTAGTAGCTGACAACGAATCTGTGATCCCCACCTATGGTTACAAAAGCCTCACATTATCGTTTGGAAACGTCAAATATCACGGAAATTTCTTCATTGCTGATGTCACGTTGCTAATTCTTTGCGAGGATTTCCTCTCCAAATAACACCTCCTGGTCATATTGCTCACCGGCGGCTAGACAATGCTGAATCTTACTCATAAACACCTCTTCAACGACCTCTGTCTCAACATAAACACACTCATGGATGCCTACGCCCAAATCGCAGAGGAGTAACTTCAGAAGAATGGATTTCTATTTAAAGCACAGGAGTATCTTTAAAAATTAGATAAAATTGGATTTCTATTCAAAGCAGGAGTGTAACTTCAAAAGAATAGATCTCTTTTTAAAGTGAGGAGTACACGGAAGTAATTTAGAAAGAATATATTTCTATTCAAAGTGGGCAAGTGAATTAAATAATGATACATTTAGAATTCAAAGCATGGATGTAACTTTGTATAGAAAATTCTATTCAAAGTAGGGGAAAAATATTTCTATTCAAAGCAGAGAGTAACTTCAATGAAATATATTCCTAATGAAAAGGGAAAATAACTAAAAAAAGACTTTTAATCAAAGCAGTGATGTAACAAACACACCCTCACACACTCATATGTATATGTGTGTGTATATATATATATATATATATATATATAATATGTATATATATATATATATATATATATTTATTTATTTATATATATATATATATATATATATATATTTATACATATATATTTATACATATATATATTATAAATATATATATATATATATATATATATATATATATATACATATATATACAGTGTATATATATATATATATATATATATATATATGTGCGCCTGTATGCGTGCGAAGCAGGGACATAACTTCAAGAGAATATTTCTATTCAAAACTGGGGAATAACTTCATGAATTAGATTTTTATTCAGATCAGCGGAATAACATAAAAAAAAAAAAACACATTTTAAGCCTGGGGAATTACTTCAAGAGAATGTATTGTTATTCAAACCAGGGGAATAACTTTACATGAATAGATTTTTATTCATACCAAGGGGATAACTTTCTAAAGAATAGATTTTTATTGATACCAGTGAAATAACTCCAAAGTTTAGATTTTGATTTAAAGCTTGTGGATAACTTTCGAAAGAATAGCTTTTTATTCAAACCAGGAGGAAAACTTCCAAAAATTATTTCTATTCAAACCAGGGGAATAGCTCAAAAACTTAGATTTTTATTCAAAGCTAGGAGATAACTTTCAAAAGAATAGAGTTCTTTTAAAGCAGGGGAGACACTTCGGAAAAAGAAAATTCTAACCAGACCAGGGGAGTAAATTCAAAAGAATAGATATCTATCAAAACCGGGCAAATAAATACCTTAGAAAAATAGATTTCTATTCAAACTAGCGGAATGACTTCAAGAAAATAACTTCAAAAGAATAGATTTCTATTCAAACCAGATGGATAACTTCCAAAAGAATAGATTTCTTTGCAAACTAGGGAATAGCTTCTAAAGTACTGATTTCAATTCAAATCAGAGGGATAACTTCCAAAAGAATAGATTTCTTTTCAAACCAGGGAATAACTTCAAAAGAATTGATTTAAATTCAATTCAGGGGGCATAAATTTCTGAGCATTAGATTTTTGTTCAAACCAGGGAAAAGCTCAAAAACTTAAATCTTTATTTGAAGCTGAGGGATAACTTTCAATTGAATAGAGTTTTTTTTTTTTTTTTTTTTTTTTTTTTTTTTTTTTTTTTTTTTTTTTTTAAAACAGGGGAGATACTTAAGAATAATTTGATCTACCGAAAACAGGGGAGTAACCTCAAAAGAATAGATTTCTATTGAAACAAGGCAAACAACATCAAAAATAGATTTTTATTCAAACCAGAGGAATAACTTCAAGAGAATAGATTTTTATGCAAATCAAGGGGATAAGTTTCAAAATAAAATATTCCTATTTAAACCAGGGGAATAACTTCAAAAGAATAGATTCTTATTCAAACCAGGGGGATAAATAAAAAAAAAAAAATTTCTTCTCAAACCAGGAGAGTGACTTCAAAACAATATATTTCTGTTCAAACCTTAGGAATAACTAAATAAAAGTAGATTTCTATTCAAACCAAGGGAATCATTTCAAAACATAGGTTTCTATTCAAACTAGGGGGATCACTTTCAAAAGAAATTATTCCTTTTCGTAGCCAGAGAGAAAATTTGAAATAATAATTTCTAGCCAAAGCAGTGGAGTAACTTCAAAAGAATAGATTTATATCCAAACCAGGGAAATAACTTTAAAAAATAGATGTCTATTTACACCAGAAAAATAATTTAGAAAATAAAATAGATTTCTATTCAAAACAGGCGAATAACTATAAAATAGATTTCTATTCAAACCAGGGTAATAACTTCAAAAGAATAGATTTCTATTCAAACCAGGGAAATAACTTAAAAAAAAAAAACAGATTTTTTTTACTCAAACCAGTGGGTTAACTTCAAAAGAATATAAGTCTATTGAAACCTGGGGAATAACTTCAAAAAAACCTATTTTCATTGAAACCGTGGGAATAACCTCAAATGAGTAAAAATCTATTGAAAGAAAATTACATTTCTATTCAAAACCGGGGAATAACTTTGAAAATAGATTTCTATTCAAACCATGGGAATAACTTCAAAGGAATAGATTTCCATTCAAACCAAAGAAATAACTTGAAAAAAATAGATTTTTATTCAAACCAGGGGGTTAACTTCAAAAGAATAGAAATCTATTGAAACCAAGGGGATAACTTGAAAAAAAAAATGATTTTTATTGAAACCGGGGGAATAACTTCAAATGAGTAGAAATCTATTGAAACCAGGGGAATGATTTTAAAAAAATATATATTTCTACTCAAAACCGGGGAATAACTTTAGAAAATAATTTCTATTCAAACCAGGGGAATAACTTCAAAAGAATAGATTCCTATTTAAACCAGGTGGATAACTTTTAAAAGAATAGATTTCTTTTAGAAGCAGGGGAGAAACTTTGAAATAATAATTTCTAACCAAAGCATGTGAGTAACTTCAAAAGAATAGATCTCTATTCAAACTGTGGAATAACTTAAGAAATAGGTTTACGTTCAAACCAAGGGAATAACTTCAAATGAAAAAATGCCTATTCAAACCAAGGGGATAACTTTCAAAAGAATAGCATTATTTTCAAATACGGGGAAAGACTTCAAAATAATAATTTCAGCCACAGAAGGGGAGCAACCTCAAAAGAATAGATACCTATTCAAACCAGGGGAATAACTTAAAAAAATAGATTTCTGTAAAAGAAAAAAAAAGAAGAATAGCTTCAAAAACATATTTCTGTTCAAACCAGAGGAATAAATTTAGAAATTGATTTCTATTCAAACAAAGGGAATAACTTCAAAGAAATATATATTTTTTCAAACCAGATGAATAACTTAAAAAATAGATTTCTAATCAAGCACAAGAATAACTCCAATGGTATAGATTTCTGTACACACTAGGGGTATAGTTTTAAAAATATATATTCAAACCAGGCAATAACTTCTGAAAAAAATATTTCTATTCAAACCAGGGGAATAAATTGAAGAAAATAGATTTATATTCAGAGCAGGGGAATATCTTCAAAAGAATAGATTTCTATTCAAACCAACGGGATAACATTCAAAAGAATAGACTTCTATTCGAACTAGGGGAATAACTTCAGAAAATAATTTTCTATTCAAACCAGAGGAATAACTTCATAAGAATATATTTTTATTCCAACCAGGGGATAATTTTCAAAACATGGATTTCTATTCCATCCATGGGAATAACTTTATAAAATAGATTTCTATTCAAACCCAGGGAATAACTTCAAAATATTTATATCCACTCAATTCAAGTGAATAACTTCAAAAGTATAGATTTATGTTTAAATTAGCGGGGATGGCTTCCAAAAATTAGGTTATTATCCAAACCAGGGGAATAACTTTAAAAATATATTCCTATTCAAACCCAAGGGATAGCTTTTGAAAGAATATATTTTTCTTCATACTAGGGAATAATTTCAAAAGAATAGATTTCTATTCAAAGCAGAGGAATAACTTCAAAAGATTAAATTCTTATTCGAACCAGGGGGATAACTTTCAAAAAATAGATTTCTATTAAAACTAGGTGAATGACTTCAAAAGATAGTTCATTATTCAAACTAGAGGAATAACTTTAAAGTAAAAGCTTTCTATTCAAACCATGGAAATAACTTCACAAATAGATTTCTATTTAAATCAGGAGAATAAATTGAAAAAATAAATTTATATTCAAAACAGGGGAATAACTACAAAAGAATAGATATATAATCAAACGAACTGAATATCTTCAAAAGAATAAATATATATGCAAACCAGCGGAATAGATTTAAAAAAAATAGATTTCTATTTAAACCAGTAGAATAGCTTCAAAAAGTAGATTTCTATTCAAACCAGGGATTTAACTTCAATAGTATATATTTCTCTTCAAACTAGGGGAATAACCTCAAAAACTAGATTTCTATTCAAACCATGGGAATAACCTTAAAAGAATAGACTTCTTTTTAAACCATAGAATAACTTAAAAAAAATAAATTTCTCTTCAAAACAGGGGGAATAACTTCCAAAAATAGATTTCTATTCAGCACAGGGGAATTAGTTTTAAAGAATAAACTTCCATTCAAACAAGAGGATAACTTTCAAAAGAATAGATTTCTCTTCGAAGAAGGGGAGAAACTTTAGAATAATAATTTACAGCCAAATTAGGGAGTAACTTCAAATCAATAGGTTTTTATTCAAAGAAGGTGAATAACCTAAAAGAAAAATATATATATATTTTTTCAAAATAAGGGAGACTTCAAAAACAAAAAAGACCTAATACTTCATTATATCAGAGGACTTGTATATATGATACACGTGCTTATTTTGGCGATAATAAAAAAAAAATGTTATTGCTGTGCAAGCAAAATTACTAGATGTAGGCTGTTGCTCAGACTATGAATTTGAAGAGATTGATGATGTTTTCCATTTCTGATATAGTCTTCAATCCATAATAATTAATAAAAAAAAACTGTTGTTTTTTAATTATAGTGTAGAAATTGGGTTAAGTATTCTTAAAATGGATTCTGCCAAAATGCTTCGCTGAAACTGAAGAATCCCTCAAGAATAATCACTTCCATGAAAGTTGAAAATGTGGGGGCGTAGACCCTTCCAACCTCGCTTATCCTTCTTGACACAAGTTGCCTCACATCGGTAATCAATATCTTTTATTGACGCTAAACCTCTTTCAACCGCCTTGTATGTTATGAAAACTTCTGATGAATTTATTTCATATTAGAACTCATAGAAATAATTTAAGGAAATTGTTGCACTCCCGAACTCTAAATGCGGATAATATGATATGGAAAAAGAACGAGTGGCATTCCACACTGACGTCACACATTGTGGGTGGAGCTACTCAAACGAGTATAAATACGAGGACTGCGTGGCGAAGGTCCTACAACTCCGTGTCGTGTACCGTCTGTTTCAACAGGTAGTCCGGAGCTTCAGAAGCTCGGGTTCGTTAGGCACTCCCGTACACCAGTTTGCACATTGATATTAGTCTGGAGACAGGCGGAGTGAAGGCCGTGCCTAGCTTTGTTAACATCATGTATCTGGCGCTTTGGGTGACTGCTGGCCTACTATGCTGCGGCTACACATCGCCTGTCACAAAGGTAAGGCCTTTAGATCTCCCGCTCATTTACGGTCTAGTGCTTCATGATCTGCGGAAAATAGGCTCAATCACATAATCCTGATATGTTAGATGATGAGATGTGGGGAGGGGGAGAGTGCCAATTATTCTCTAGCCGACGTTTCCTTCTCTTTTCTGTTATGAAGATTATTTTTACATTTGTATGAACCAGCGTACCATCCCATTTCCGTACAAAGACAAATACGATAAAATATCGAACGATGACTTAGGGGAAAACAATATAATTAACGTGTTTCTGTTAACAAAGAAAAAATACGGATTTATGTCGAGAAAGATTTTTGTCTTCCATTCTAATCATCTACTCGTGGAACAGATGATTGCAAGAATTTTTAATGATGATTTTTTTTTTACCGAATATTTATTTCTTTATATCGTCAGTGACGCACATAACATTTGATGTAAATCGTATTCAAACTCGCATCCTTTTCCCAAACGCAGTGTGGTAGTTTGGTTGCGGTGTTGACCATAAACTTCCCATGTCTCGGTGAAGTGTTATCGTTTCACATCCAATCTTTGAATTATATATATATATATATATATATATGTATATATATATATATATATATACTGCACACACACACACACACACACATATATATATATATATATATGTATATATATGTACTGCATATATATACAAGTATATATATATATATATATATATATAAGTATATATATGAGTATATATATATAATATATATATATATATATATATATGAGTATATATATATATATATATATACAAGTATATATATATATATATATATATACACGCACAGAAAGCTGCACATTCAAAAGAACGCGTAAAGCTGTAATGATGAGAAGATTGATGCCTATAAGAAAGCACAACAACAAAGACGTCAATAAAAAAAAATATATATATATATAAATGAAAAGTCAGAAAAGGGAAGGGAAGGGCGGCACTCGTCAAACCACAAAGACGATGCTGTGAAGCATTCGGACACAACTTCAGCCCCACGACAGCCCTGATCCACTCATGGAAATTAAAAAAAATAGGAACTGATATGCAATTCTACCTTGGAAATATATATTCTCTGGAAAATGTTTCATCATAAAAAAAATACATTGGTTTTATGAAGCTCCAAGTATGAATTTGATATTAAATCCCATTTTCGTTGATATTTACATCTATTGAATTATCTTACATATATGTATATTATCAGTATTACTTGATAATCTACAACCTTATATATATATATATATATATATATAGATATGTAAATATATATATATATATATATATATAATATACATAATTAAATTTATATATATATATATATATATATAGTGTTGTAGATTAGCAAGTAATAATGATAATACACACACACACACACACACACACATATATATATATATATATGATTATATATATATATGTGTGTGTGTGTGTGTGTTTCTTTGTATGTGTAGGTCTGTTTGGGTATTTGTTATACATAGTTCATATCTTACGGCCATTTTGCAAAGTTAGTTATTTTACAGAATGCCTGTCCATCATACAAAAAAACCAAATTCATCGTCACAATGCAAAATGACTTAAATATTTTGTCATTTTGCCCAAAGACCAAGATTTTGGTATATTTACAAAATCATAAGCACCATTTTTGGTGAAATTACGAAATGTCCAAACAGCAAGTTGCCTGGAAAAAAAATATGAAACGATAGAAGGTAGTAAAAAAATATAAGTATAATTCATTTTTAGAAAATACACATTTCAAATACATCAAATCTAAAATGTTTCAGCAATTAGAGAATTGAAATAGATGCAAGTTGAATGATAAACATAATCTGTATATGCTGATGTATTTGAAATGTATATTTTTAAGAATATATATAATCTTATTCAATTGTTTGTTGACGGCCTTCTCGTTTTCTCACTTTTTTTTCTGGTGACTTTCTGTCTGGTTATTTTGTAAACTAACCAGCGATGGTACTTATGATTTTATAAATTGACTAAAATCTCGACCCTTTTGCAAAATGTCGAAATAAATGGCCGAGCATTTTGTTAAATAAACAATTTTGCAACATGACCGTAACCAACACGCACATACATACACTCGCGCGCACACACACACTTAAAAATAATATATATATATATATATATATATATATAATATATCCGTATATATAAATATGTATATATATATATATATATATATAGATAGATAGATAGATAGATAGATAGAATATATAAATAAATATATATATATATATATATATATATAGATAGATGGATAGATAGATAGATAGAATATATATATATATATATATATATAATGTGTGATACTTGGGCATGTTACTCTACGTTAACAATGAATATACAGTGTATTTTTGGTGTCCAAAAATCGAAAATAGTTTATCTTCCGATTTTGTCCTGCAGATAGTTTTCAGGATAAGAGCAGAAATACATTTATTTTTCTCTATTCATTGTTTGGTGTCGAGACATGTTTCGGATCACTTTACGACACTTCTGGACTACATTTGGTTTTGGAATTACACTTTAATATTTAGGTTACGGTATTGATGATTGAATACAAAATTATTTGGATATTTGGAAAAATATTTAACAAAAATTGATAAATGAAAACTAGATTCTTTGAAATATAAATACGAAGATTTAAGATAAGTTTTAAATACAGAAATGATTTTTCAAAAGGTTTTTGGAGTTTCATGAAGATCCCTATTCCATTCTTTGCAGCCATGTCGACGAAATTGTGAAGCTTACTCGCTCCGGTAGAGGTCTGGTATGTGATCTGCATTGATCTCGGATTCAATTCCATTTGGAGCGGCGTCTTTCCTTATGACGAATTATGGTCTCGAGGCTCCTGTATTTTCTTTGCAATGAAATAGAATCTGAACTCCTATCCATGTTGTTTTTCTTCTTTCTGTGATGCAACTCAAGCTTCCAATATCGCAAAGGGGTTGATGCAGAGCTTTCAAAACTGACCGCATTTGTTGAACGCAGCCCAGGACGTGAAGCTTACTCGCTCCCTCAGAAGTTCCATATATGATGACTATGTTGATGACAGAGTCCAGCTCATCTGGAACCGCATTACTCTCCACAACAACTTGAAGTATCTTTTCTCCATCATTTTCTCCTTAGTGAAACATCCTCTGGCGACTCCATCAAGGATTTCCATGCCTTGCCACTTCTAAATACAGCGAAGTGATCTGAAAAACGTGTCGAAACCAAACAATAAATGAAGAAAATTAAATGTATTTCTGCTGTCATCCTGAAAACTATCTGCAGGACATTCTGGTCGAAGATAAACTATTTTCAATTTTTGAACACCACCAAGACATTGTCTTTTCATTTTGAATGTAGAGTAACATGACTAAGAACCGTATTTAGAAGTGGCAAGGTATGGACATCCTGGATGGAAGCGCAGAGGATGCTTCACCAAGGAGAGAATAATGGAGCTAAGATACTTTAAGTTGTTGTGGAGAGTGATGCGGTTCCAGATGAGCTGGACTCAGTCATCAACGTAGTCATCAAATGAGGAACTTCTGAGGAAGCGAGTAAGCTTCACGTCCTAGGGTGCGTTGCACAAATGCGGTCAATTTTTAAAGCTCTGCATCAACCCCTTTGCGATATTGGAAGCTTGAGCTGCATCAGAGAAAGAAGAAAAACGACATGGATAGGAGTTCAGATATTGTTTCATTGCAGAGAAAATACAGGAGCCACGAGACCATAATTTGTCATAAGGAAAGACACCGCTCCAAAATGGAATTGAATCTGAGATCAATGCAGATCACATACCAAACCTCTGCGGGAGCGAGTAAGCTTCACAAGTTCATCTACTTTCAATAAGAGGTGGCGTTCCTGAGGAACCAACGTTGATATGGGTGCAAAGAATGAAATAGGGATCTTCATGTAACTCCAAAAGCCTTTGAAAATTAATTTATATATTTCAAAATGATCTTAAATCTTCGTATTTATATTTCGAAGAATCTATAGTTTTCATTTATCAATTTTTTTTTAATGTTTTTTTCCGAATAATTATTTTATCAAATTTTCACATACATAACCTCTATATTACAGTGTAATTCCAAAACTCAATCTAGGCCAGAAGAAGGGTTGCAAAGTGATTCAAAACACGTGTTGACCCCAAACAATAAATGGAAAACAAATAAATCTTCAGTATTTCTGCTGTTATCTTGAAAAATATCTACATGACCTTCTGTCCGACGAAATCACTCAAAGACTACAGTATCTGGCTGGCCAGGTTTCGAACCCTGGTCCCGGATACTGTATGATATTGACCATACCACTCAGCCACGAAGAAAGGTAAAAGTCAATGACAATTTTTCTGTACATATATCTGTCTAATTCAGATATTTCGTACTTAGAATGAAATTCAACCCATCTTCACCATCGTAGCTAATTGGTAGGGTTGTGACTTGGTATTCGATTAGTGATAAATTTTGCATATGTAAACGTGTTTTTCATATTTCAAATAAGCCATATATATTAAAACATGAAATTTTGGATTTTCTTAGCGACTTATTTGAAATATGAAAAACACGTTTAAATGTGCAAAAGTTTAGCATTAATTGAATGCCAAGTCACAAACCTACAAATTAGCTACGTTGGTGAAGATGGGTTGATTTCAATTCTAAGTACGAAAAACCTGAATTCGACAGGTATGTGAACAGAAGTATTGTCATTGACTTTTATCTTTCTTCGTGGGTAAGTAGTATGGTCAATGTCATACAAGTATCCTAGACCAGGGTTCAAAACCCGGTCATTCAGATATTATAGTCTTTCAGTGATTTCGCCTGTGGTTCTGATCCCGAGGTCGTTAAGAGAATCCAGACTTTAAAGTATTAATATATTTGGCTTATATGGAATATATATATATATATATATATATGTGTGTGTGTGTGTATATATATATATATATATATACATATATATATAATATTCATTGATATATATATATATATATATATATGTATGTGTGTGTGTGTGTGCGTGTGTGTGTGTGTACGTGCCTGTAAGTATGGCTATGTGTTTAATCAGCCATGTTACATTTTTTATTCTCAAAAGGCCTCTGCAATGACATATTACCGTTTAAATAGTTTTAATTTTGGTGATATTACTCATTTGATGCTGTGGTATACTAAGTTATCATAGTAAAGTATATCAAGGTAAGATTCAAACGAACAGCGTTTGATTATACGGGAGCAGAGTGTTAGAGGTTATTTTAACGAATCTTAAGCATATGACTTTAGTAGTATAAACTAGAAGGTTTACGATATTTTTCAAAGAGAAAGAAACTTAGGTATAATGAAGAATGATATGTACAAAAAAATTTTCTTTTTCTGGAATTAGCCCGAGAACTAGTTTGAAGATCATACTGTATGTTCAACACGTAAAGTAGAGATTATAAGAAAATTAAAACTTTGGATGTGCCATGAAATTAGCTAAAGAGCCTTCATGTTAAAATTACTTGATACGAAAATTAGAGAATGAAAACGAAAGATAATTATGATGAAGGAGAAGATGGCTGCAAGGTAAGGGATTTGTGTAATATGCACGTGTCCCATACAGGAGCTTGTTTATGGACTGTTGTAGGAATCTAGTCAAAGACAACTGGACTTTGGAGGTAGGAGAGAGGGCCAGGATTAGAGAGTTAATTAGATGTTCATAAATGGTAGTCTTAATTTTTTTTTCTGAAGAGTAAATACACAAATTTCGTGAGGTTTAGAAATGCTAGAATGTTTCTATAAAAAGAAGGGAAAAGGGAAAGGGAAAAAATCAAGATAAGAGGTCGTAGCAAGGGCGGTTATTATGGATGGTGAAAGAAGAGCCACAGTTGATTGAATTTGTATTAGGGTGTAAATGTCTGAAATAATGGTTGCATTTGAGGTCAGAGGCACTTTAAAACAAGTAAAGTAATAGGGCAGCAGCACGAGGTCTAAAAATCATAGAGAAAAATCTACAAGGATTACTGAACAATATCTATTGATGAGCGTTTATAGAATGCCAATAAAAGATAAGTGGAATAAGATGTAATTGTTTGTTTCCCTTGGATATAATGTAGGTAAGGCTCTAAAAGTGAGGACTTTAGTAAAATGACAATGCCTCTGTAAAATTGTTACGAACAAAATTAGTCTGGGCCCTCAGAGTTGGTTTGGGAGAAAGGGAGTTGATGAATTGGAGGGGAAAAATTAATTCCGAAATGTTGTTGGTCAAATGGAGTGAAGATGTTGGAATTAGATTGCCTTAGTATTCAGGCAGCATGAGAGTTTATACAAGATGAAAGGCAAAGGCACAACATATTCAGGGGATCGATGCACTGCAGATGAGACCTCTGCGTACGAATATGGGCCATCGAAGGCCCTGGGTACTTATCAGAGAAGGCCACACTTCCTGCCTCATTGAATAAGAGCTAAGAGGGTCAATACTTTCCACCTAGTATATATTATTCTCCATGGAGACGATGAAAAAACTCTTTCATGTTGGTTCTTTGCAAAAAAAAGAATTTTTCCTGTATTATGGTGTTTAACAAGTCCGAAGAAATAAGATTCGCATCAACATGCACTATTAGACATTGATATATTCTCAACCTATTTGCTTGTTTATTTATTTATAAG
>NC_090735.1:77006849-77016849 GCF_036898095.1 Palaemon carinicauda | reverse complement strand
ACTAAGGAAATGTGATAGGTCTCAAATAGTACGACACGGCTTTTTCAGTTTTTTGAATCATGAAAATGATTAAGGAACCATGCTTAGGATTATCATTCACAAATAAAAAAAAAATATTCTTATTACCCTGTTTTGAATAGTCAAAGATAGGAACTATGTGTATATATCTATTATTTGGTATTATTTAACAGTTGCACAGCTTTTAAAATCATATTTTTATCACAAGTACTAGATGTCAGCACCAGCACCAGTAATACTACTTAGTTTTGGGGTTATCATAATAATGGCTGGGTTATCTTTCACGAATCTAAACGTAGTGCTTCATAATTTGCAGCTAACTCTGAGGATTAATGGAATAAAGGCTCTCACATTTTCGACGAAATTTTTTATTTGATATGATTATGTTGAGTTCAATAGTATCGATTCTTTGGCAGTGTACCGTGCATACAAACCTCTTGTGTTTGTCATATTTAGTTTTTGGAGGAAATGCGATAAAAGGGCTGGTTCAGAAAAGTCTTTCTCCAACAAAATTGTGAAGTTTAAGACAAATAGAATAGTGAATAGATTAATAATTACCTACATGAATATCTAAATAGATTAACAAGTAAATAAAGAAGTACGTAGATATGTATAAATAAAATAGAATTATCCAAGCTATAAGAAAGTGTCAAAGAGAAGACGATTTGCATTTGCACACCTTTTCATGACAGATAGCCTTCCATGTATATTCTTTATTGTTTTCCCGTCACATAAAAAAGCATAGTCATTCGATTTTTAGTTTATCGTAGATCATAGCCCTACTCCTAATTTTCCCAAATCTCTATTTTTCTTTAATTTAATCGTTCTGTTCATAAACACCATCTGATGATTGGTCAGCTTGTAACGTTAAGTATTATTCTATTTCAGCAAGTCTTTCACGAAACTCAATTATATGTCTCTTGTATTGTCTGGTCATTTGAAATTTTAGAAAAAATCAGAAGGAAGCTTATTGCAGGGTTCAACCTTTTTTTCTTTTTTAAGAAACTCTAATTAAGTGAGGCCGAAAAAAAAATATATAACATGATTTATAAGTTTTCTTCATTTGCAAAATGCTCACTGAACTTCATTTAACGGAATGGAAAATACATCTTCCCAAATCATAAAAAATATATATGTTTCTTCCGTTCTTACAAAACAGTAGAAAAGGTCCCATTAGATTTCGTATAGACTGAATAATTCTTTGGATAAAATAGCCGTTGAAAATTATCAACACTCGCATACAAAAAACTGATTTTCTTACCAGCCGTGCAGATTTCGTGTTTTTTACATAGTATCTACTGTAGTTACCTCCCTTCACATCTCAAAAACGAGCTACTGTATTCTCAGTTTAATGTTAGGGCGTTATCACAGGGAAATACCCAAGTGTAGCCAGTTTTATTAGCGTTCGCTTCTGTTAGGAACGAAGTGTAAAATTACCTCCGAAATTCATGGAAGATTATTTTTTCATATGATATTAAGAGAAGCATAATAAATGTACTTTCTATGTGTCCTCTTTGTATATATCGTCTCATTATACGTTGAAAAGTATTTCTTATTCCTGCATCGTACAAAATGATTCCTTGAATCATCGAGAGACTCCCGCACGTCAATCGTTAGTGAAAAGTTGTCGAGGCACAACGAATATAAGAAATAGAAGAGTTATTCATTTAGATCTTCAATCTTTACAAATCTATATAACCTTTCCGTCTAGTAACCAAGTTCAGTGCTTTAAACTTTCTCTCGTCAATTATGTCAATATATATATCTCATGATGATGATGCTGATGATTTTATATATATATATATATATATATATATATATATATATATATATATATAATATATATATATATATATATATAAATATATATATATATATATATATATATATATATATATATATATACATATATATATATATATATATATATATATATATATATATATATATATATATATATATATATATGTATGTATATATATATATATATATATAAATATATATATATATATATATATATATACACATTTATCTTTCAAGTAAGTCCCAAATATGATCAGATATCGATTTTTCTCTACCTCGGAATATCAAACCCTTAGGGAAATTCCCTCAATGGTAATTATTTCTGCCAGGCTAAGAATTTGCACCTATAACACATAGAAATATGATGAAACATTAGACGTTAGCCTACTCTTTTGTATGGAGAGTTCATTGTGTCGAAATAAAGATTTTTACATAGATTCTTAAGGATTTTTACATAAAATGAAAGTTAACCCATATGCAAAATCATGTGTGAACTTGGAAACTCTTATGATGTCTTCATAATTAACACCTGTAATTTTTTTTTGAATAAGCCACAAATCCCCTTGAACCACCTGCAAACCAGATGGCGTCATCGTTTATGCAACCGGCAATGTGTCATCAGTTAATCTCGCAGTCACCTAAGGAAAACGAGATTTGCATATTAGTGTGGGAAGATGGGGAATTTAATCGATGACAGAAAACTAACAAGCAGTAACAAACGATCGTTCACAAAGTGTACGATGTGTCAGGGGCAGTAAGGCAAAACTTTATCCATTGTGATTTACGGAGTGTTGCAAATGGTTAGGCATTGCGATGATCGGTAATTCATTACCTTAGATGGATTTAGCATTTGTCTCAGGTTAAGTTTACTTGTAATTATCGTGTTTTTACGGACTTTTTCCCCCTCTACACAGAAATTGGTTCGTACATGTCATTTTGAAAGCTTACGCCAAGTAAGTTCAGGAAGTTATGTTCACTAATGATACTGAACTAGGTTTAGATGAGCCTTCCTGTGCAAGCAAACCTGTGCTTTAGAGGTGGCAATAACCTTCTTTATTGTAAAATATCCATGGTGATTCTGTAGAAGAATTTCTCTTCGAAATGGAGAATGACGAAGGTTTTGTTCGGGAAAAAGAGGAAGCATGACAGGGTGTTGATATCGGCAGCGCTAAAACCCAATTTGAGCCCCTCTAACCGAAATCTTGGTATCTGAGTCCTCGTTAATACCTGAGGCCCAGCCGCCATATCTAAAACCTCACAGACAATAACCTCCCATGCATTGACCTTGCAGTCACACGCCGTCACACATTGTACTATCACGTCATTCCTGACAACATTCCTTGACAACAAATCCCCCGTCTCCCTTTACCCAGTTGATTGATTGATTATATGAGTTATTTGGCATCTTGACATCAAAGGTCATTGACGCCGATTATATTTATTATAAATAAAAGAATAAATATTAATTAAGTTTAAAACAGTAAAAGCAAAAACATACTTATAACAGTTATATAGCTTTCAGAAGACATGCTTCTGAAATAAATTTTAAAATCTGTCTTATTCCAAGACACACTTACATGTGCTGGAACCCAACAAATTCGAACCATTATACCTCTCAATCCAATAATAAAAAGCCATTCTAAAATCTTTAAAACTAAAGGTTTACTAGAATTGAAAACTTCTAAAGCTTTAAGGACATACAGTTCGGCAGTAAATATGGAAGCAGTTAGAGGAAGTGCAACTCTAAGATTAAAACCATTACTATGTACTCCAAATCTAACGCCAACATCAGGTTTGGAGCCATCAGTATATATAAAAGTCGATCCCCTATGTTCTGAAACATGTTCCATAAAAAGAGACCTGCCTTCTAAGTCAGTCATATTCTTGTTAACTTTAATAAAATATTTACAAAAAGATACTTCTGGTAATTTCCATGGAGGCGTTGATGATACCTTAAATGGAAGCACCTAACTTTTGATTATATCAAGACTGTATATTACTTATTAAACCCTAAAACCATAAGGTTGCGGAGATTTTGGGTATAACTCAAAGTATTATATGTGCTTTACAAGGCTTGCAGTCTGATAGGCAAAAGAATTAGGAAGTCTTTGCAACATAAACTAATACCGAACAATAAAAGACTTTAGGTAAAGGTCTAAAGGTAATTCTCCAGCAACAACAAGGAGACTTGAGGTAGGCGAAGTTCCAAATGCTCCTGTGGACAATCAAATACCAGCATGATGTATTGAATCTAATATCTCTAATCGGTGTGGGGGTGGCTAAGGAGTATATTTCCCACCCATTAACTAATCTATGAAAAAAATCAGGGCTTGTATAATTTTAAAAGAGTATTGTGGTCTGCCTCCCCTGATGTATGGGACAATACTTTTAAAAGCTTCAGAGCTTCAAGATATTTAGCTTTTAATGCTTCCAAGTGAGAAACCCATGTAAGCCTACAATCAAATATCAAGGCTAAAAATTTAACTTCATTTTCACACGGGATTCATTGACCTTTAAGGTATTTATCCGGGTCTGGATGCATTACCCGAATACGACAAAAATGGACAATAACATTTTTGCTCGTCGAAAAATTAAACCCATTCATATCAGCCCACTGAATAATTTTGTCAGTGATCTAGAACGGAATGGGGGATTGTAACGATGATGGAGATAATCTGGACTGAGTTCTGATCATTGGGCATTTGAGGATGTATTGTATACGCCGCCAAACATAAAAAGGAGACAGCGAGGTGGAGAGGGAGAACCAGATGCCACGTACTCATGAGTCAGGTGATCAGGAAGAGGGGAAAAATTTGCTGACAGAGGTAGAATACCCAATCTTTCCTCCACGGCATTGTCCTTTACCGGTATCTTGGTAAACCATGGGCCAACAGCCAAAAACATCCCCTCCCTCATACGGAGTTTTGCAGACCACATTTTTTCTATACTTAAGAGTCTGTAGATTTAAGGCATGGTAGTCTGCACTCTGGATTTTTCATGATTTTGAAATTTTACAAATGTTCATGAAAAAAATTTGGTGAAAAAATTATTGTTAGTTTTCTATATAATATACCGGGAAAAACATTATATGAAATTAGTATGGAACTATTGGTTTTGAAGTACGCTGACTGTAATGAATGCTTTATTTCATCGAAAAATAGGAGTCAATACTTTATTCAAGTTTGATAATAATTTGTAATATTTAATCCAATATTGAAGCAAATATATACGTTGAGAAAATTATCTTTAGTGCTTATGAGGCGGATTATTCTAGGGTATTGCCAACTGCTATGTGGAGTATGTATCCATTGCCTCCCTGCTCTTACCAACCATATTATTATTATTATTATTTTTATTTCTTTTGTCAATTGATTCAGCGTACGATTTTTTGCACCCTGAGATATCAAGATACTGGGTGATACATCAAAGATTTAAAGAAAAGATATGAAAATCTATTTACAAAAACTATTAGTTTGACTAAGTGGGTAAAGTAATTTGATGTACTTTCTCATCAAATAAACAATTTAAACCATAAAAATTTGGCCCAAGGAATTAAAGAAACATTCGAGGTATCTTATTTTTTTTTTTTTTATTAAACAAGAGGATTTGAAATAGAACTATTAATGGAAATATACGAAATTTTGTGGTACAAATACAGTAAATTAAGCAATTCCTTGTGGTAATATGTTCAAGACATTTGATTTTGCCCTTCAATACACATGTTAGCCATAGGAATGATAGATGATTTAATTACGTGTGAAAATGAGTATTATCTCCTTTTTTTTTAATCGTACAGGTATAATGTACTTTATCTTGTGTAGCAGAAAATCGTTGAAGTAAAAACAAGATGGTTGTATAAGCTAAATAAGATACATTTTTGGCTAGAGTAATGTTGAAATGTATTATTTCTTGTATAATGCAAATTTATACGATCGATATTGTAGGATTGGCTGAAAAATATCTAAAATATTCTTGGGCGCATTAAATTAAAAAAGAATGATGCTTTAGAGAACAATAATACCACTGCGGTACTCGATAAAGTTATGTAAATATGCACTGTTGGTTTATATTAATTAACATTTTTTTTACCATAATAGTTATTGAGAATGATTAAGTTCAGTGCAATGACCCCAAATTAACACTGCATATATAATCATCATATTCATACATTATCAGTGATGTTAATTTCATATGATTTAATAACTTCACATGGCTCATCCATCTTTCCATCCACTACATGATCCCTTAGAACTTCAGCCAGTTCTTGTGGGATCTGTGACCCACTGTAACTACAGTACACCATAAAATAACTTTTATTTGCTTTACTTGCATGGTTGTTGTTTAACTTGTTACTGACTTTGCAATGAAAGCAAATATTGTCTCCCATTTGGATCAATAAAGCTTTCAGCCTTATTCATCGGCCTCTACTGATTTAGTTAATCAAAGGATTTTTGGTAAAATTATATATCCAGTCAGGGAAATACTTTCGAATAGGGAATACAGTTTTCTCCGTAGTAAATAATGTGCATCCTCTGAATTAGACCTTCATTATAGGGGCTAAACAACTGCCATCCTCCTGTGCATCAACCCACCAGGTTGGGAGCCTGGGGTTTAAGTCGGTGAAAAAAAGGTAAAATAAAAACATAATAATTTCAGACCGAATTACAGGAGCAACCACTTTTAACAAAGGCAAAAACAGTTTCTATATTGGTATTTGCTCCGCTTATGTTTGCTTTGCTCGCAAAGACAAAAAAACATCACTTCTCCTATGTGCATTTAAGCGGCACATATAGAGGCGCACTCGTCATCAGCGCGGGGCATTATTGTGGGGATATTTTTTGAAACTTCTAATGGTTTTTGGAACCCTGTGGCTCTCTTTGCTCTCAAAGAACAAAGCACATCACTGCTCCTAGGTACTGTCAATCGGTACATTCTGAGCTGCTCCTGCCTGACACGTCGGTCATTACTTCGGAGATATTTATTAGATAATCTAATAGTTTTCCTTTAAAATACCTCCTAAAAGAACTCACCTTATGTTTATGACGTTGGAGATTGGGGATCGGGGTTTTCTGCTAATTGCTGTTGAAGTGATGGATAGACAACTGGCTTACGGTAAGGAAAAATTATGCAAGAACATCTCCCTTGGTAAATGGTGATTAAATAAAAACGTTTTCTTTTATTTACAGATTTTTTATCTTCAATCTTCAACTTCCCTTCAAAGACGTTCCATAATCTGTGTATTGGTCCAGGGTGTCTACGAAATTATTAGAGTGACTGACAGACTTGTGAATAGCGAAGCTCCGATGTGTTGTAGGCACCTCACTTGTCACTTAAAATACTCTCTACCTTAATATCTTTCTTCATTATTGGAATGACGGTAGCGGTATCACGTTTCGATGTTAAAGGCTCAACTAATGGAATAAAAAAAAAAAAAAAACTTTTTGGAAACTAGTTCAATTCCACTAAACACCCATAAAAAAACTTAGTTCTCTTCCACGGTCGTCCTTTGCTTTTCCAAAATGTAACCCATCTTGGTAAATATCTGATAATTTAGTTTCTAGCCAAATAAATGAATAAGATATTTTTACTACTCGCTATCTTGTATTAAATGCATTTCTGATCATGATTATTGGGGCAAACTACCCGTTCATGAGTTTTTGGACCCTTTATATAAAGATAATTATGGGGAATGCAGCAGGAAACCGGTGTTTTTTTGGCAGGGGAAATAACAAAAGAACGAGTGATTTGCAGCAATAATAATGGTCAGATACAAAAAAAATAAACACCAGATAACCAGTTGGAAAAAGGTACGGTTCATGTAAGTGGCTGAAAATTAAAGTATCATAATTATCTAGGATTGACTTCACGTCTTTCTAATGGTTTTTGCTGGACCGTGCGCTCGGTTCGCTCGCGTAGAAAGAACTGCTAGCTCTGTATGTACTGGCAAGAGGTAATGTTGAACTGCCTTCCAATCCCCGTGTCTCATTATTTCAGGGGTATTTTATACATTCTCATGGGTAACAATAGCTTTATACTCAACGGAGAGCGATACTAATTAATTGCTGACATAGATGAAATTACACTAAATTTCGAAATGGATTGTACTACCCTTAAGTTCCCTCTTAGAGACGTCTTTTATGTGATGGTTGTTCAACTCAAACTGACGGGAAGGGTGGAAAAAAATTTGGCTGTTGTAGAACAACATCCAGGATCTTGTGCATAATTTTTGGAAGCTCTTAATTGTGTAAGAAAAACAGGTAATAATTACGCCATACAAAAAAAAAAAAAAAAAAAAAAAAAAAAAAAAAAAAAAACCAGAAAAGCTGGTGAAAGCAATACCTGCGCAGTTACTGTAATTAACCACAGTAACTCGACATCAGTCTCCCAGATGTAAACAATGGACTTAAAGTGAGAGATAGGCTTCACATTTTAATCCACCAATACGTAAGTTATTATGCCCCAGCCCCCCATTAAACATATAGAGAAAATTACCAAACTAGCCAGCACTCGTCCATTTCTCGGAGCGAATTTCCCTTTCGCTAGTAATTAAAGTATCATATATTAACCGCCATCTATTTCAACGGTTATACCGACACCATCAGTCACTTCTTGATTAACTAAGAAATATTTGGTAACCTCTGAACAGAAACTCCTCCAGTCCATGCTTATAATAGAAGATATGTTAAGACACTCGGTAACGGTATCATGGTACCAAAGTTTACTTAACTAATGGATTTTTGTAAGAAAGTACCTTTATAAGCACTAACAACGTAGTTACAACACCGTCTCTCCTTTTCCTTTGGAATTTTCACAGGCGTATTAATATGATAGAGGTGTTTATCTTTCTTATAAGCCAACAAAGAACCATACGTAGGACACTGTAATGTTTGAAATATAGTACTATGTCTTTTCAGAAATTCTTAATTACAACCGGGGTCCCATTGTAATCCCCATGAAACTTTGCTATGGCTCTCAAGTAAAAATAAAGACAGGCAATACACTTTTCTAAAGGTTGATCCATTCGTCGACAACTAACCAGTAAGACACGCACAGGGTCTAAAGGATGCCCACTAAGATGGGGCCTTGGGCAGAGGCTACACCGATATAACTAAGGAGGGAGAACGAGATGAAATATGGTAAGTTTATTTAAGCTTGTGATTGGTTAAAGGGAAACTCACGCTTAAACAGAACAGCGTCTTTCAAGCAAACTTATCCAAAGTAGGTATTTGATGCATGAAAAATAAATGTAATACTCTAATCACGGCAAAACAACGCGAAATGAATGTTACAGGACAAATTAACCCGTTCGAATTTACGCAAATAGAGTAGAATGATTGAAGACATATATAATCAATTAACCTCATTAGATCAACTACAAAAAAAAAATATTGGTATTATAAGAATAATATGAAGTGTTACAATAAGGAAAAAAATAGTGGGGAACGACTGAAAAAGGGTAAGGTTACAAGTTTTTACTTGTGAAAACGAGAAATATATAAACACGGGTATTGCATCAGTGAATAAATACACACGGGATTACCAGGGGAAAATCGAGTAGAATACTGGAAGGTTCATACGAAAAACATATCTCGTCTCATAGAGTACCGGAATTTCCCAGTGACTGATATCTTGTCTCATAATGAAAGAAGTATAAAGGGGAGGCACGAAGTAGAAATATATGAAAAGAAGTAATCCTATTTGTTGTAAGATAGTGAAGGGGTGGTTAACGCACAAGGGAAACAATTATTACTACGCAACAAAGATATCTATAGACGAACGAACAGGAGTACAAGGCAGTAAGCTTAAAATGATTAGAGCGCAAAAAGGCATGTACAAACGAAGAAACAAGAACGAATATGACTACTTTGTGATTGATTGATTGATTGATTTAAAGTTTTCAGGCAGACTATTTTGTGAACAAACAAATGAAAACTATCACCGTATTAAAGGATGTAGATTTAATTTTTTTCTTTTTTATTATACGTCCCAGAAAATAATTCCTGTTCTCATAAAATAATTCATAAAGAAAAAAAAAGGTTTGTTTAGCCATTAATTCATAGTATATTTTCTCCACCCACCTCCAGTTCTCACTGGGGGCCTCCATTATCAGTGGATATTTTAGGGTATATCTCATTCGTTATTCATTAGCTCCAAAAATAAATGTCATTTTCGAAGAAAA
>NC_090735.1:76999349-77001849 GCF_036898095.1 Palaemon carinicauda | reverse complement strand
CGTCTAAATGTGCAAAATTTATCATATATAAACATATATAACTATATATATATATATATATATATATTTATATACATATATTTATATATATGTATATATATATATATATATATATGTATATATATATATATATATATGTGTGTGTGTGTGTGTGTATATATATATATATATATATGTATATATACATATATATATATATATATATGTGTGTGTGTGTGTGTGTGTGTTTATGTTGGTGTCTCTGTGTCTGTCTGTATGTATGTATGCGTATATCTAAATATTTTAATATATCACACTGTTACCTAGAATTTCTCAAATAGTTACAGAGCTGACATACACTTCAATTGATCCTATTAGCCAGGAAATATATTCAGCTTTCTTTTCGTTTTTCTTGCATTATTTTTCACAAATATTATGACACAAAATGTCAGCGTAGATATGCTCAACGCAAATCAGGTCGATGCCCCTTAATGTTCGTGATTTTACACACGACTAGATATTCTTTTCTATGAGTGTTTGTACACTTGAAAATAATTTCTCCTACCATAATTCTAATACTATTCGATAGAAATTTCTTTTTCATGCATTATATATGGCAAAAATTAGAAAATAGCATCATTTCCATATATAAAACTTAATCTTAAATATAGGTGCTCAAAGCTTAAAATTTATATCCTTGCTTATTCTATAATAGCTCAATTTGTTTCTGATAAGACTTATATAGTTCAGTAATGAATTATATTGAAAATTAATTCAGATATCTATTACAATTTTCCTTTCTTTCATAATATCTTCCTGACTTATTTATTAGGCAAAATAGAAGAGAAGGTATGATTATGGTTGACATGCGATCAGACCAGTTTTTTCACAACATGAGGATTTTATGAAGTCCTAGATAATCTTTCCCACAGGTGTTTGTGATTTTGCCAATAATTGCACTGGTTAAGTTTCATATACAATTTTAACTGGTGTTTTCCCTGACTTCTTAAAGCATACAAAAAATTTTCAAAAATATGTACATCTTGATATGAAAAACTATCTTAATTTTAGTTTAGCAAGTATTAATTTATCGTTCGTCTACTCTCTACCATTAATCAATTTCTTTCGAACAATGCTTATCATTTATCTATGTGTTATATAGCTTTCTAACAGTGGGTTATTGTTTACTGAAAAACTTTTAGCATGTTTTAATTAATCACTGCTCATTATCAATCATATTTATATCAAAGCAGTGATACCTTGTGCCAGATCAGTCAAACCTACAATATCTACATGTAAAATAAAGAAATCTTAACCTATTTATTGATTTTTTTTATGAATATTAACTAAATGGTCAAATTTCTTTTAGCGAACTTTTAACGTCTTGTTTATTTCTGAAAATACATTTTAGCCTTGCAAAGATATTCTCCTACACCTTGAAAAATGTCAATCATTCATCGACATAATGCAACAAAAACAAAATTTCATATCTGTTATAGTGTAGTATGGCTGTAGCGAGACTCAGAAAAATATTTCTATGCGGATCAGTAAATTTTGCCATGGGTAAAAGTTCTCAGCCGGCCAGCGCTTTTGTCACGCCTAGGATACTCAGAAGGTCAATATCGAGTTTGCTCTTCCACAAAATTTCCCTTTTGGTTTGAGATCTCCTGGCAGAACGAAATCGATCGTAAGATATTAGTGGCTCTTTTGAAAGAAATCAAAATTACGAATATTTATGATAGAATTATACATGTATATATATATATATATATATATATATATAACTAAAAGTAATATATTGAGACCAATGGCAACTGTATTTATTGTTCAAAAGAAGCTAATGTATAAATCATTACCATTTACATATAAATATAAAAATGTTGAATGTAGACTTAGAAAGACACTTAGTGATATATATCCTTTTCTTAATTTCAAGTTTAAATTTAAGATTTCTTAAATTCAAAGACACTCCCAGAATTGTTGTGGTTCTTAATTTTTTTTTTTCTTATATAATTGTCCAAAATGTAATTTGGGGACTTTTGTTGGTTGTTCCAGCCACCTTTTTAAAGTCCGCATTGATTTCCATAGAGGTGCTAGTTACGCATGGTATCGCACATAAGCAGAAGGAAATTTCCTCTGTTCGTAATCATGTCTAGGTATGCATAAAAACCCTAAACAATTCTGATTTTAAACTATTCACCCAGCCACCTAGCCACTCTGCTGTACCTTCGCTCGATTTTATTTTCATTAAACAACTATCTCAACTTCAAGACACCCAACTACCTCCATTTATCCTTAAATTTTAATTTTCTGTCTAATATTTAACTTTACTGAGTAAGTGTCCTGCTCGTGTGTTAAAATATATTTTTGCCTATTTTCGGTGGTGTATGTGAACTTTTTTTTTATGTGGTATTTTAGTTCCCAGATTACCGTTTTTGTCTTCGTGTATTGTAGATGGTATAGTTTTATTTCTGTTACATATTATCTTCCTCGTACCATGAGATTTGATTTTGAATATTTT
>NC_090735.1:76976849-76991849 GCF_036898095.1 Palaemon carinicauda | reverse complement strand
GGACTTCTCCATCAGGAGGCTCAATACTACACCGTACTCTAGATGTTTTATTCCAGCTATGACCAAACTGCAGAATTATCCTCCTAATCAGGTAGTTGAATCAGTAGAACTTCAAAAGTTTAAACTTTCAGCTATGGTTTTAGGTTGAACTGGCTGACATGAGTCCATTTATAGTTTATATATGAAATATTTGTTTTATTGTTGTTAATGTTTTTAAAATATTTTATTTTAATTGTTCATTGCTTCTTATATGGTTTATATATTTGCTTATTTCCTTTCCTCACTGGACTATTTTTCCCTGTAATGGCCCAGGGGCTTATAGCAACTTGCTTTTTCAACTAGGGTTGTAGCTTACCTAATAATAATAATAATAATAATAATAATAAAAATAATAAAGTGTTAATACCTTACATACTTAAAAACCGGCAGACCAAAAGCTTGTAGATGTGGCATGGGATTGATTCATCAAAGGTTGCCTGAAAAGTTCAAATAGACTAAAAATAGGTTCTTGAATCTGTTTCCAAATCACAAGTTCTACAACAAAAGAATCGGCAGAATTTTCTCCAAGTTGACGAAAATATAAGTGATTTCTTTCAGTATTTTGCTCAGTGCATCGATCAATTCTCTCCTGGAGGGAAAGGGATATACTGCACTGAAGGAACAGGTGTTTTCACATCATGCACGGGTAAAACATGCCCTATGCTTGTTCTTTGCTATCACAAGGAAGCCGACACAAGGCTAATCTTGCACGCTTATCATAGTGCACAAACTCGAAACTAGAAAGTACTTATCAGATCAGATGATATGGATGTGGTGGTCATAGCAGTCACCAGCTTTCACAAATTATCACTTGATGAATTGTGGATTGTCACTGGTGTAAAGAAAAATCATTGACTGATACCAGTGCATGAACTTGCCAGTAAACTTTGACAATAAGACCATAGTAATTACATTTCTCCATGCCTTTACTGGATGTGACACCTCCTCGTCATTCAGCAGTATTGGAAAAGTAACCACCTGGGATACTTGGACATCATTCCCTAATATTAGAGCCTTATTTGTGTGTCTTCCCGAAAGGACCACTTATATCACAGGAGACAGCATGCACCATCTAGAAATCTGTGTCATACTTCTGCAGGGCAAGACATGCAACATAACAGATATCAATCAAGTAGGGAAGCATGTGTTTAACAAAGGGAGGTAACTAGATCGAATGCATCCAATAAATGCTGTTCTTAATAAGCACATTAAAGGGGCTAGTTATCAAGCAGGATATGTCTGGGCTTAGTCACTTGAGGCTACCTTCGACGTCATCTTGGGGATGGAACAAAATTTCAAGTGACCACTATATACTATTCTGAACAGTACTCCCAGAAGCAGCAAAGTCATGCAAAGAACTTATTAAATGTACCTGCAAAAAGGCCTGCAAACCCCTTTGTGAATGTTCAAATGCATTACTTCCATGTACAGAACTGTACAAATGTGCTGGAAAATGCTTCCAGTCAGAGTACTAACTCAATGACTTCTCTATGCATTATCCTTACTTTGGTAATTTCCATGTGTGTAATGTTACAAGGAAAAAGTATTGAATACTCATGTATATATTGCATTGTTGATCTTCCAAGCTGAATTGAGATTTTAGTGCTTGGTCGTGCCTGCAACATATCTAATCTGCTTGTAGCTCTATTTACAGAGGAAATCTATCAGTTTTTTTTTTCTTTTTTATTTAGTATTAGAATATTTCATATAACAGAATAAAGTTAAAGCTAGAGTCAATTCTAATAGATTTTTTGAGTGTTAAAACCTTAATTTAACATATTTAAACATCTAACTGTGTCGTAGGGTATGGAAAATAGGCTTATTTGTTGTGTGCTGACACTCATTTGAAAAGCAAGATGGTTGCCCAGTAATATGTGATAGAGCATTGTCAATTATGCCAGCGTGCAAATTTTCACACTAGTCACAATCTGAATAATTTTTTTCCTAATCTAATCCACTCTTATTAAAATGTCCACACACAAACTGTTGAAACTACTCAAAGGCCTAATGTTATGATTTATTACCATCTGCTCCTAACGATTGTAGCTATTCCGCTGCGAGTAAACTACCAGTTGCTGCTAATATAAAAAGGACAATGGGCATGATTAGACAGGAATAATGCCGGTTTCGTGCTCCTAGCGATTACAGTCAAGAAATACACCTAGATCTCGAACTTTACTAGATATCGGCACGAAGTCCTTATTTATGTTCATTTAAATATCACCTAAGTTTCTCACGCTGTTTCTCTTGCCCACCACCATGAATTCAGTTTTGTTCTCATTTAATTTAAGTTGTTTAAATGTCATTCATTCTTTAACACTATCAAGGATTCGGTTTAGAGTTTCAGTAGTGTCATGTATATCATTTACGTAGCAATAAAATTGTGTGTCATCTGTAAATAGTTTAAACTTCACGCCATGCCTTTGTAGCATGTTCAATAGACCAATAGTATAGATGCAGAATAAGATTGGGCCAAGTACACTCCCATGGGGTACCCCTCTGTTTAAGGGTTCATATGATGAATAAGAGTTTCCAATTTGTACACAGTAATTTCTACTAACCAAGTATTCTTTTAGGCATTCGAAGGCTTGATCTTCAACGCCGATGGACCATAGATCATTTAGTAGCATTTCATGCACCACTATCAAAAGCAGCACTGAGATCGAGCGGTATTAAAATACCACATTTATTTTCATCCATCATTTCTAGCATATCATTTACAACAGAGCAGATGGCTGTCTCTGTAGAGTATAGTTTTCTGTAAGCAGATTGGTTGTCAGGCAAAGCTTCTATGACTTCTAAGTGGCTGACTAGTTGATCAAGAATCACATATTCAAGCACTTTGGAGACAAAGGATAGATTTGAAATAGGTCTATATGAGCTTAATTCCTGGTAGTCCAGCACATTTTGCAGACCCGGTGTGACTATAACCGTTTTCTTAGATTTAGGAAACTTACATTCATCAATGCTTGCATTAGCTACTCTCATTATTATTTCGGCTAGACTAGAAAAGTCTCTCTCCAATTACTTCAGATAATGGCATAAGATCAATCGCGTATCTATTTTGTCTGTTTGCCTGGAGTCTCATTAATCTGATGTAGAGTATTTACAAATGACCTGGTTATGTTTTCAATTTTGTTTTTGAAGAATACTAGGAAATTATTTGCTAGTTCCTGGTCACTGTATCCATCAGGTAGCTTCTTTTCTTTTCCATTTCCCATTATTCCATACAATAGATGATATAACTTATTTATGTCTGTTGCTGCTTCGAGGATCTTTCTCTTATAGCATTCACTTTTTTCATTCTTAGTAGGTAGTTATATTGACACGCAGCAGTTTTGTATTCTGCCCAAGTACTTTCAGTTTTTAACCTATTCCACTTTCTTTCTTTACGTCTTTTTTTCCGTCTTTTTTTACCAAAGTCTCTCAATCAAACCAAGGAGATTGGTCTTTTATGGTTATAGTCTTTTCCATCGGTGGGCACATGGTATCATATTCACTTTTACTCACTTTTTTGTAAGTGGTCATAAGACAGTCAGCACACTTAGCTCCTAACAGATGTTGGTCATCATGATCACAGGGAATGTTGATAGCATCATTTATTTTCTATGTAACTTCTTCAATAAATACGGTAAGAGAAAATTTTTATTTATGTCTAAAGTTTATTTTCTTTACTAATGCATATTTCTGTAGAGGTAGACTAAACGTAATAAGTTTGTACTGGGGAGATAGTACATTTCTCTTCGACTTTTATATCAGATACAATATTATTCATGTCATCACTTATAACTAAGTCTAGCGTATGCGCAGTTAAAGTAGTTGTGCAGTCGACATTATTCAATAGTCGATATGATTCTAGTAACTCACAAATGCCAAAGCGTCAGTATTTGATGCGTCATCCATCCGAAAATTGAAGTCTCCACAGATAACTAAGTCGTTTTTTTTCTTCCATGATAATCATCTCAATAAGAGCACCGAATTCTCCAAAAAGATATTAGAGTTTGTTCTAAGAGGTTTGTAGATTGTTACAAATGATATTCTTCTATTTTTTGACGTAAATTTTATTTCTATAGATTCAAAGCTTGTTGCACTAATTTTTTTTAAACGTTTTGAAATTTTAGTAACTTTTATGAATAAAGATTCCGACACCCCCAACCAGACCTACCTTCTCTGGGTATACGAAAGAAGGCATGTGTGGGGGGCGTCATTTCAGTGATCTTTGTCTTGTCCAAGTTATTTAGCCATGTTTCAGATAATGCTAGTATATCTAAATATATATCGTTTATCAATTCTACAGATTGTATATTTACATAGACACAGTTTATGACATCCCTAGTAACCATGATCAGTATTTTCCGCTAGACTTTTCAATTCCAAGTCATAAGTTTAGCAGTCTCTAGAATTTACTGTATGGTCACTTGGTCTGTTTAACTTTGTGCAGTTTATACCCTCTGACACTTCCGAATTACACTCCCTGGTGGAGTGCATCCCTGAACATTTCCCACAGAACATTACCACTAGTGTATGCATTACTTCCTGATAAAACAGAAACAACAAACATAACATTATTGGAAGCTGTAGAAGTTTTTACCCATACTCCGAAAATGCAATGACCAAAGGAAGCAAACACGTTTTTCCAAACTTTTCAGAAAGAATTTTTTTTTTCTTCTTTTTTTTCTGCAGTGCATTGTTCGAAAAATTCAAGCTTGCCGACTTTAACTTTATCTATATAAAACAGATATTGCATTTGCGTTGAAGTTACGAATATTGGGTGGGTTGGCATTTATACCGGTGGATGACGTATTCGATGCATTCGAAGCTTTGTGTGTCAATGAAGTTTCCCCTTCTGAAGTTCTGGATGTTATTGATCATATCGAAGATACATGGATAGGGAGACCAAATAGAGGGATGCATTACCGCCTCCCTAAATTCCCTCATGAAATGTGGAATTTCTATACTTCTGTCTTGGATAAAACCAAAAACCAATAACAGTGTAGAGCGACGGCATAGGATCTTTGAGAAGCAAATGACGTCATTGTATACCAATATTTAGAAATTTTCGGGACGTATGGAAAATGAATGAGCAACGGTTAACAGAGGTCAAGATTGAGCAATATGTAAGTGAACATGCGCCTAATAGGGGGAGGAACGCTTAGGGCAAGAGAATGCAAAGTCTTGTTCTGAATTACAGTAAAGGTGCTCGTATCATTGAATATTCGAGAGGGTTAACTTATATTCTTAATTATTAAAATGCTGATCATGTTACTATACAAAAAATGGAAAATGCTCAAATTTTCTTGGATGTTTTGTACTGTTAAATAAACTCTGATGATATTTCCGTAATATCTCTTATTCTTGAATGTTTTAAATGTATGATGAAATTAAATCGCATTGCTTCTTTTTAAACATACTACATATACATAGATATGATGTTATTATAATTTTATCGATTTCCTGTAAAATGTACTGTATATATAGCATATGAATATATTGTGCTTTTTATTATGTATCACTAAATAAATTCTGTAATTTAGTAATTTCTCTTATTTTTCTATGGTTTTGAAATTATAAGCCAAACGTTATTGCTTCATTATATACTCATATACATACATACATACATACATACATACATATATGTTTGACTTTATTACATTTTCATCTATTTTCTGTAAAGTGTACTGTATACTTATAACGATAATAAACACGATAAAAGGATAAAGGACATTTTCTATTAGAAAATGCTCCTTGTATAGTCATTTTTTTTCTTGTATTATCATATCTTTACGTTACAAAGTACAGTAGTATGTAGTAAACTATCCTCGAGATGAACTTTCCCCGGGGTTAATTTTTACCACGATGAACTTTACCCATGGTTAATTTTCACCACAGTGAACTTTAACCACGATTAATTTTCACCACGGTGAATATTTCCCAAGGTTAATTTTCACCACAGTGAACTTTAACCACGATTAATTTTCACCACGGTGAATATTTCTCAAGGTTAGTTTTCACCACAGTGAACTTTAACCACGATTAATTTTCACCACGGTGAATATTTCCCAAGGTTAATTTTCACCACAGTGAACTTTAACCACGGTTAATTTTCATCACGGTGAACTTTTCCCAAGGTTAATTTTCACCATGGTGAACTTTCCCCACGGTTAATTCTCACTATGGTGAACTTTTCCCACGGTCAATTTTCACCACGGTGAACTTTTCCCACAGTCAATTTTCTCCATGATAAACTTTCCCCATGGTTAATTTAAACCACGGTGAAATTTCCCCACGGCTAATTTTCACCACGATATACTTTACCCAAGGTTAATTTTCCCCACGGTGAACTGATGGCCGAGAATTTTCCCAAGGCTAATTGATGGTAGTGAACTTTCCGCCCATGCTTATTGATATGGTATTATATCTGATAGAGATACTTCCTACGGGGAGCAATGCAAGACACGGTACTTATCCTCTGACGACAGTCTGTTGAATCATGGATGAAATCCCTGTGAAGAAAACGTCCACCAAATTAGTCGCTTCATAAATCTACACAGAAGCCTCTCGTAAAAATCTCTTACCCGCGTGTGCCACTCAACTGTTACTAACACGTATTGCAGTGTTATCAATATGCTTTCATTCCACCAATCAGACTCTTTTTAGGCCCTTCTGTCTTCATCCTCCGTGAGCTTTTGAATTTTGCGTAATTTTCGCAAACATCTTTTTGTTTATTTTTACCACATGACTGAACCTACTCATGATACTGATTTATCCTTCTATCTATGGTAACCTTTTTACCAATTCTACATACTCCACATTTCTCACCATACCACGCATTCATTTTACGATACTCTACTACACCAAAAATTCATCTTAACTGCTTCAATTATTTTTTGGTCAGTTGATCAGAAAATACACTACTTCCATGATTAAAGAAAAGTTGACTAAGAAATTGAATAAGAAATCCCTACATACAGTCCCTCCTTGACATCTTCTATGAAATTATGTATTTTACCAATGAAATAAATTACTTCATAAATTCCAACCTTTACCTCCTCTGACAAATAATGTATTATACAAATTAAAAAAATTGCTACATAAATTCCCACCTTGACATCCTCTGACAGCTTATATATTTTACGAGTGAAAAAAAATACTACATACATTACCACCTCCGAATCTCTAAAAACTTGTCTTTTATCAATTAAAAAATATTATATACATTTCCCCACTGACATAGACTGCAAACATTTATTTTACCAATTAACAAATTACTACATATATTTCCACCTTGACATCATCTGACAACTAATGTATTTCATCGATAAAAAATTACTACATACATTCCCACCTTCATATCCTCTGACAACTTGTCTTTTACCAATTAAAATAAATACTACTTACATTTCACCCTTGAGATCGTCTGCAAACATACGTATTTTATCAATAAGGAAAAATTTATACACACATTCCCACCTTCGTATCCTCTGACAACTTGTCTTTGACCAATTAAAAAGATTACTACATACACTTACCTTTGACATCAGCTGACAACTTATTTATTTCACCTAGTAGAAAATTACTACATACAATTCCATCTTGACATCATCTGAAAATTTCTGTATTTTACCAATTAGAAAAATTACTTCACACATTCCCACCTTCATATCCTCTGACAACTTGTCTTTTGTCAATTAAAAAAGTATTAAACCCATTTCCACCTTGACATCATCCGACAGCGTATGTATTTTACCAATTAAAAGAAAATACTACATACATTCCCACCTTCATATCCTCAGACAACTTGTCTTTTTCCAATTAAAAAATCTCTACATACATTTCCCCCCTTGACCTCGTCTGACAACTTATTTATTTTACCAATTAGCAAATTACTACATACATTTCCACCTTGACATCATCTGACAACATATACATTTTACCAATTAAAGAAATTCTGCATAAATTTCCACCTTTATATCCATCTGACAACTTGTCTTTTATCAATTAAAAAATACAATATACATCCCCCCCCTTGTAAACGTCGGACAGCGTATTTATTTTACCAATTAAAAAATTACCACATACATTTTCACCTTGACATCCTCTGACAACTTATGAAATTTACCAATTAAAACATTACCACCTACATTTCTACCTTGACATCATCTGACAACGTATACTGTACCAACCGTGTTTCACACAATTGTACATAATTCCTTTTGTACATATTATGCTTGTATCTTCGCTCTTCCCTCGCACTAAAACGTACATGAAATTTCATGTCTGGTTTTTCCTCTGTGATATTGTCTGTCTTGTGAACTTGTTATGTCCTGTTGCCTTGAGGTTTTGTATATAAGGAGAGTGTTCCACAATAATATAACTCAGTCGTTTCCAATCTGCCTTTGAGTTCACACCCTTACTCGGCGCAGTCACATTGGTGACCCCGGAAGTCGACTCACTTCCACTGCCTTCCACCCCCACCTCCCTCGCCCCTCCATCGTTGGTACTATGACGGAGACTACATCAGTGGGCGCCGCGGATGCCCCATTGAAACTTTCACCGTTCGCCACCGGAGAGGCGTTTGCTTGGTTTCAACGCGCTGAAGTCCACTTCATATCAGGGGCGTGACTCGCTCAACCACCAAAGCGGATTATGTTCTCGCGGCGATACCCGAGGACACCTTCCCAGAAATATCTGACTGGCTTTGTGAACAAGGAGACACCCCAATAGCGTATGACGCCCTCAAATTATACCTTCTGTAGCAGTACTCGACGTCGCCAGCCGCCTGTATAGCAAAGCTTTTTCAGCTCTCCCAACAACCGTTGGGGGACCAAAGGGCTTCGCTTGCACTCAGGGAAATGACCAGTATCGCTCGCCTTCAACCTGCCGCAGACGGCTCTCCTCGTGAGGTGAACCTACTCCGTGCCCTTTGGATACGCCGTTTACCTGAACCTGTACGCGCTGCCATACCCGATGTCGATAGTTTACCCATAAAGGACTTGATGACCAAAGCTGACGCCCTTATGGACAGCCACTTCAAGACCTCCATCAACGCTTCCACCCCTGACGACGAGGATGCTTATTCAACGTCAACCGAAGCTGACATGAACGCCGTAGGACATACACGCCTACCCCGTGACGTGCCGAAGCGGCGACACAGCCACCCACCACCCACCAATCGCTCGCGCCCCAACGAACGACTTTTCCAGCCACTTACTACCTCCCATCCGCCGCAGTTTTGCTATTACCACTTCAGATTCGGGGCAACTGCGAAGAAATGTGCCAAAGATTGTCAGTGGCCAAAAAACGAGTAAGCAGGCCATCGCTTGTGGCGGTGGCCTCCCATGTTTCCAATCTGTTCTTTTTACAGGATGCAGGAACGGGAGTGCAATTTTTGGTAGACACGGGTGCTTGTCGTTCTCTTTTGCCAAGGAAACTCTTCAAGGCACAACGTAGTCTGTCTACATCTGCCGACGTCCGCTTGGTAGCTGCCAACGGATCAGCGATACCCACCTACGGTTACGAGAACCTCACATTATCGTTCGGAAACGGTAAATTCAATTGGAAGTTTCTCGTTGCTGACGTCACAATGCCAATCCTCAGTGCGGATTTCCTCTCTCATTTCCACCTTCTGGTCGATGTCACCCACCTCCTCACAACGTACCCAGAAGTTTTCCGTCCAGAACTTCGCCAAACGCCCACGGTTCCTGCCAAGCACGGTATTTATCACCATATCAAGACGACGGGACCCCCAGTCTTCGCAAAATTCAGATGTCTGGCACCGGAACGATTGGCAGCCGCCAAACAGACGATCGCCGAAATGGAGAAAATGGGCCTTTGCCAAAAGGCCTCCAGCCCATGGTCATCACCCTTACACATCGTTCTGAAGAAAGACGGCTCCCTCCGTCCGTGCGGGGATTACAGGCGCCTGAACATGCAAACAGAACCGGATCACTACCCCCTCCCAAACATTGCCGATGTAACCTCCTACCTGCACAAAGCGAAGGTTTTCTCTACGCTCGACCTCTTGAAGGGGTATTATCAGGTGCCTATGAACCCAGAAGACATCCCCAAGACCGCCATCACCAATCCGTTTGGCACATAACCTTCAATTACTCCTGTTTTGGCCTTCGTAATGCTGGGGCAACGTTTCAACGTCTCATGGATGGCATCTTAGGGGACCTCCCTTTCTGTGTATGTTATGTGGACGACATACTTGTGTTCTCCTCCTCAAAAGAGGAACACCTCCGTCACCTGCGTATCGTGCTCGACCGCCTGCAACAAAACGGCCTTGTAGTCCGGTACGACAAGTGTACCTTTGGCGCCAACGAAGTGTCGTTCTTAGGGCACCGTATCACTCCAGAAAGAGTCCATCCCCTCCCTGAGAAGGTAGCAGCCGTTCAGAATTTCCCCGCGCCCTCGACCGTCAAAGCTCTGCAGGAATTCTTGGGCATGATCAACTATTATCACCGTTTTCTGCCAGCCATTACCACCACTCTTGCTCCCCTCTACGCCTCCCTCAAGGGCAAGCCATAGGACCTGAAGTGGGGTCCCCTTCAAGAAGCAGCCTTCTGCAATGCAAAGAAGGCCCTATCAACTGCTGCGGCTCTCAATTTTCCTATCCCACACGCCCCTCTCCTTCTCTCCACCGATTCCAGCGACGTCGCTATTGGTGCAGTACTCGAGCAGGTGGTCAAAGTCTCGCCCCACCCATTGGCCTTCTTCAGCAGAAAACTGTCCAAGGCAGAATCGGGTTATTCTACCTTCGATCGAGAATTGCTGGCGGTGCACTTGGCTGTCCGTCACTTTCGCCATTTCTTAGAAGGTACGCCCTTCGTCATTTGCACAGACCACATGCCTCTGGTGCACGCCTTCACTCGACAGTCTGACGCTTGGTCCGCCCGTCAACGCCGACATCTCTCCGCCGGGGCTGAATACAATTGCACCCTTCAATACGTCCCTGGGAAAATGAATCCCGTTGCCGATGCCCTGTCAAGAAACACGTTGGCTGCCGTTTAACTGGGATTGGATTACAACGCCCTGGCTGAAGCCCAACGACAGGATCCAGAGTATCAAGCTTGTAGGACATCCTGCACGTCCCTCAGTTGGGAGGATTTTCCCCTCGAACACTCCAACACCACCCTCCTCTGTGACGTCAGTACTGGTAGACCGCGACCTTGGATTCCTGCTCCCATGCGCCAACAGATGTTTGATCTCATCCACGGCCTTTCACATCCCTCGTGCCGTTCTACTGCACAGCTGCTGAAGGCAAAGTTCATTTGGCACAGCATTTCTAATGATGCTAAGGATTGGGTCCGTGCCTGTACTTCTTGCCAAACTTCCAAAGTACATCGACACACGGATTCAGGAGTGGGCACCTTTCCTCAACCTCAGCATCGTTTCGCACACATTCACGTCGACGTTGTAGGCCCCCTACCCACATCACAAGGACATCGTTACCTGTTTACCGTCATCGACTGCTCCACTCGTTGGCCTGAAGTCATTCCCATGGAAACTGCAACGTCCGCCTCATGTACATCTGCCTTACTCTCTGGATGGATTTCAAGATTCGGTATCCCTGAGCATATTACTTCTGACAGGGGAACCACTTTCACCTCTCAATTATGGACGTCATTAGCGAATCTCCTAGGCATCACCCTACATCAGATAACGGCCTACAACCCCGCTGCCAATGGAATGGTTGAACTTTTTTATCGCACCCTCAAAGCAGCTTTGATGTCCCGCTGCAAGGATTGCAACTGGTTTACTCAGCTTCCCTGGGTCCTCCTTGGACTAAGGACCACTCCTAAAGACACCCTCGACGTCTCTGCAGCCGAAATGGTGTATGGCGACCCGTTGGTCGTCCCTGCCGAATTTTTTCCTTCTACAACCTCCTCCGACGATCTCCAGCGCATACGTCACGTCGTGGGAAAATTCACTCCGTGCCGCCAGACTTACAAGCCCCCAGCGAAGCATCACATACCAACGGACTTGCACTCTGCAACGCACGTCTTCCTGCGCAACGACACCAGCAAGCCACCACTAACGCCCCCTTACACGGGCCCTTTCCTTGTGATCCGACGCAGTCCGAAAGCATTCCTCCTAAACATTCGGGGCAAAGAAGACTGGGTCTCCATTGATCCCCTAAAACCTGCTTATCTTCTGCCAGATGACCCGCCTACAGTTCGCCTCTCTAGATCAGGGCGGCCTATTTAACATGTACAGTATGTCATTTTTAGGGGGGGAGCCATGTACCAACTGTGTTTCACACAATTGTACATAATTCCTTTTGTGTATATTATGCTTGTATCTTCGCTTTTCCCTCGCACTAAAACGTACATGAAATTTCATGTCTGGTTTTTCCTCTGTGATTTTGTCTGTCTTGTGAACTTGTTATGTCCTGTTGCCTTGAGGTTTTGTATATAAGGAGAGTGTTCCACAATAATATAACTCAGTCGTTTCCAATCTGCCTTTGAGTTCACACCCTTACTCGGCGCCGTCACACTACCTACATTCCCACCTACATATCCTCTGACAACTTGTCTTTCTCCAATTGAAAAATTACAACATTCATTTCCAACTTAACATCCTCTGACAACTTATGCATTTTACCAATTAATGAATTACTATAGACATCCCCATCTTCTTATCCTCTGTCAACTTATGTTGTACCAATTAGATAAATTACTATATACATTTCCACTTGACATCATTTGACAACTTATGTATTTTACCAATAAAAATAAAACATAAATATACATCATGACATCATCTGACCAATTATGTATTTTACTAATTTAAAAAATTTGCTACAAACATCCTCTCCTTCAAATCATTTAACAACTTGCCTTTTACCAATTAAAAAATTACTACAAACATCCCCATCTTCATATCCTCGGACATCTTATGTCTTTTTACCAATTCAAAGATTAATACATACAATCCCACTTCATATCCTGTGACAACTTGTCTTTTACCAATTGAAAAATTACTACATACATTTCCACCTTCATACCCTCTGACAACTTATGTATTTTACCAATTAAAAATTACTTCATATATTCCAACCATGACATCCTCTGACAACTTATCTAGTTTACGTATTAGAAAATTACTACATACATTTCCACCATGACTTCCTCTAACAAATTATGTATTTTACCAATTAAAAACTACTCCCTACATTCCAGCCTTGACAGCTTATTTATTTCACCTTTCTTGACTTATCTTATCACCATCAGTTAAATTTACGGTGAAATTCTGTTACAAATAAACTAGTTTGACTTTTTGAGCAGTTACACTACCTTTTTTGTTCATATTTACTCTCAACTTTTACCTGTAAACGTAGACTCGAATGCTCTTCCCAACTTCTAAACTTTCTATTACCTGCTATTAATCACTTCAATTTCAATGTACTTTCACTGTTATCTGTTATCACATCATCAATAAGGATTTTCAAAGACTCAAGAGTCTTCTAAACTAACACACCTGTCTCTCTCAGACCCACTTCCATATTAGACCAATCATTCTCCTCTACACTAATACACTAACTCGTACTTCACTTCGCCTCTCTCTCTCTCTCTCTCTCTCTCTCTCTCTCTCTCTCTCTCTCTCTCTCTCTCTCTCTCTCTCTCTCTCTCTCTCTTCAAAATTTTGATAATCTCAAGTAATGTATTTCTGGTCCAAACAAATTTTCGTAAAAATGTCTGCTCCCATAATAGCAATTAATATTATAATATTATTAAAACCGTTATCGTTTATGATGACCGTAAAGCAAGAAATTTTTCCGTAGTATTAACAAATGAATTTAACATCCTATTCATTAATGTAAAAATACGGAAAGGTTTGAAGCATTCATGGTATGAACATAATTTATGATTTTCTTGGTTATCAACATGGAATAACGGAATAAAAGTTACCGCATTTTACTTCAGTTTTGATATTAAGGACATCAGATTTCTGCTAGATCCTTCCATTATAATGAAGGCATGGTTTATCTACTGAAAAAAGATTCACAGCTGATTCATAATAGAAATTTCCACTTCAAGGAAGCATCTTAACTTGTTCACTATTATATATTTTTTATGACAACGCTAATTACTCTGCGCACGCTTTTAACATTTTTGGTAGTTGGGAAACACTATGGAATTTGAAATAAAAGATTTTGGCTGAGCTCTACAATTGTTTGGTCGTTTTCGATTTAATTACTAAGATTTCATACATTCTTACCAAGATCTCGACTGAAGATTGATTGGTTGATTGATTGATTGAATGATTAATATGCTTAACGTTATGCTAAGTAAACCCAGTTTTTATTCCTATCTATCTTCTGTATAGTATACTGCCACTCTTCTCTCCACCATGTACTTTTAGATGTGCATATGTTATCAGCTACAAAGGTTTTTCTCCCTCCGTTTTCCGTATTAGGAAGCTAATAATATATTAGTTTATATTATTAATGATTGCAAAAATACCTTAGTTTTTTTATTTTAACTCTTTGTTAGTGTTCCATGTTTTTATTCTATTATCATTAATCTCTCTCTCTCTCTCTCTCTCTCTCTCTCTCTCTCTCTCTCTCTCTCTCTCTCTCTCTCTGTATATATATATATATATATATATATATATATATATATATATATATATATATATATATATATATATATATATATATATATATATATATATATATATATATATATATATATATAAAGTATTTATATAGTACTTTGAGGGTATTTGCGAGCAATCACATAGTGAAGTAGGTATGAAAGTTTTTTTCCTCAAGGTAATATTGAATAGAATAGGACGGGTAATAGATAGAATACTCCGGAAATAGCAAATTTGTTCCTCAATGGGTAGAGGATGTAATGATTACATTTTTATTTTATGACATATACAGCAGATAGAGTAGCTCAAAGTGTAACGAACTAAAATAATCTCTTATTTTATGCTATGTGGATTTTGAAA
>NC_090735.1:76956849-76974349 GCF_036898095.1 Palaemon carinicauda | reverse complement strand
GTCATTGGTGCTGCATTGTTGTAGGATTTAGCAGTGCACTTTGTACACAAGGCAGAACATTGCACCCCCATCCTCTCACAGCATCATGACACTAAAGAACCCTCTCCTCTATAACCCTAAGGTTTCATTTTTGAGCAGTGTCTGGAGCAATGGGACTATCAGTGTCAACTGATATTTGTATTTACTCGGTTTACAAACCTATGATGTTAACTACAAGCCCCCCCCCCCCCCCACACGCACGCACTTCTAATTCTGAAAAGAGTCCGCAGGAGTTAGGTAACAAAACCACCCGCAAAGTGTAAAATTACTCGAATGCTTGGTGCCCTAAGGCGTGTCAACTCATAACCCCCTGAAACATGCGGTACAATAACTCACCAGATAAAACGCTGTACTGCACTACATTGTTTTTATGTGGCATTGCAGTATTGTATAGTTCATGTTATTATTCAGAGGTATTTGTACAGGTTCAGTACAAAGTAAGAGGATTCATAACAAGCAAGTCATTGTCCCACCACTGTATGTATGTATAAGTAGCAGCAAAACATTGTTGTTCCTATCTAACAACACCCATTGATATTGTATTGTATACTACTGTAACATATGTACAGTTATATCACTGCAGTACAGCTTTGTTAGCTAGAGTGAGATGGCATATCACTTGAAAGTGATCGTTCTCTTGGCAAAGTCAGGTCACAACCCTACCTGCTCATCACCTAATGCATAGTATGGCACTGTATTTTGGAAAGATTACATATACTGTAAATATACTATGTAAAGTTCTTTTTCATGGAATATATGAATATTTATACTCCCATAAGTAAAATAAAAATAAGTTAAGAAATGACTGTACAACACTACTACATTTTATGAAGAAGTTCTAGTGAGGCATGATGCAATTCTTACGGGTGCGGTGGTACCATTTATTGAACGTAAACTCAAATTAATTAGATAACACATGTACGTAAATTAAAACCAGTATAAAATACTATAATTAGTTACAAACATTAATGGGTCTCTCTCTCTCTCTCTCTCTCTCTCTCTCTCTCTCTCTCTCTCTCTCTCTCTCTCTCTCTCATTTATATATTATGAACAGTGTGAAATATACTATATGACATAACTTACTAGACAATACCCTGCACAGAGACAGTTGGTGAGGTGGATAGGGTGGATGAGAAGTAGTCATGCAGTTACAAATGGATGAATGATTCTCTTGTTTAGACCAAAAATGTTGTCCTACATCTACCTACGACATCCCTTCCTTGCACATATTGAGAATTTCTTCCTTCTGTTTATGAATCATAACCTTCCTAGGCTGCTTAGCAGTACTAACTTCAGAAGATGAAGCAGTGGTTTGATAACAGAACACTTGTTGCTTGATAAACACTTGTGGGACATGTTTTCAGGATGATGAATGCTGTGAGAGTGAGACAGACTCACAAGTGAAGTGGTGTTGTTGAGGGAGGAAAATGGCACAGAAGAGTATATGCAAAGAAGCACATGCGGTTTGCAAACATCGGGCAGCATACAACAGTACTAAATGAGAGTGTACAACTATGCAAATGTTTATTGCAATAATATTTGGATTTTGTAGCCACAAATAACCAAACCTGCCAAAATGTATGGCCAACTGTAATGATATGTTTGTAGGAAAATTGCTTGGTTGCAACACTTTTTTGAAGCAAGTTGTCAACTGGAAGGTTGAGGAAAGGATGTTCTGCTGATTGCTTGGTTTGAGGCGATGTAGGAAAACTCGTCCAGTAATGAACAACTGGATGTACCATAGAGCTTCATCAGGAAGCTCTCACATTGATGAATATGTTGATTAGGTTATTCTCCCTTTTGTTATGCACCTGCCTGAAGGCCTTGAACTTCCTTTTTTAATAAAAGGCAGGCAGTGTCCCATCCAAATATGGTATGGAAGACCATCAGATATTTGCTTGTGTCACCTATGCTTGCTTATATGCCCAGAAATCTGTACAGGTTTGCTGGTTCTCGCAGGATACCAGGCACAGCTCCATGCTTGTGGTTGCCATAATCATGAGCATTACCCCAATGTTATCGTCAGTTTCGAAAACAACTGTCAATTTGCCAGACATTGCCAAAGACAGCATGAGAGTGAGCAGATAGGGTGTAATTCAGAGATGAGGTGAATGCAACTAACTTTATATCAACGATTAAGAGTTTATATACAAGCTGTTCCAAGAAAGAACAGCAAAAACAATTCAAACACAAGTATTCATGAGCATACAGGCTTAGACAGGTTATGAGTGCGAGGAGAGAGCAACATTGATATATATATATATATATATATATATATATATATTATATATATATATATATATATATATATATATATATATATATATATATAGTTGATAGATGGGTTCCTCTTGGGAATCGCAATTTAAGTAGGAATAAAATAGTCAATGCTGCTATCATCATCTTTATTCGGGAGCTTTCGACATAACTTATGTCATCTTCAGCCTATCTGCAATTATCATATGTAAAATTAATAAAATTTATAAAATCATCCTAAGTACATAGTTAGGAAGATACACTTTCATGAATTAATCAACTAGTTTTAAAATCAACCAATCAAGGAACATAAAACCTTAAAAAACCTTAAAAAAAAAAACTTATTACACGCAACTATATAAAAGACTTAATAACTAATATAACTAGTCACCCGCAGGATATGATGACCACCCATCCAGACCAGCAACCCACAGACCACACGGATCAATGGGTCACCGGCAACTGAACAGGTAAGCCCTCATTCAAGCTGGGTTTTGTCTTAAAAATATATAAAGACTCCAAGATTCTCAGCTGGCTGACGTTACTATGTCTGTCTGTAATTTTGAAATTTTCAATAGAAATGGGATGACCAGATTTAAATGCGTGGTCATAAATAGCGGAAATTGGTTTTTTACTTAACGGTATTTTGGTTCTTACCGATCTCCCCATAGTAACGTCAGCCAGCTGAGAATCTTGGAGTCTTTATATATTTTTAAGACAAAACCCAGCTTGAATGAGGGCTTACCTGTTCAGTTGCCGGTGACCCATTGATCCGTGTGGTCTGTGGGTTGCTGGTCTGGATGGGTGGTCATCATATCCTGCGGGTGACTAGTTATATTAGTTATTAAGTCTTTTATATAGTTGCGTGTAATAAGTTTTTTTTTTAAGGTTTTTTAAGGTTTTATGTTCCTTGATTGGTTGATTTTAAAACTAGTTGATTAATTCATGAAAGTGTATCTTCCTAACTATGTACTTAGGATGATTTTATAAATTTTATTAATTTTACATATGATAATTGCAGATAGGCTGAAGATGACATAAGTTATGTCGAAAGCTCCCGAATAAAGATGATGATAGCAGCATTGACTATTTTATTCCTACTTATATATATATATATATATATATATATATATATATATATATATATATATATATATATATATATATATATATATATATATATATGTGTGTGTGTATACATATATATATATATATATATATATATATATATATATATATATATATATATATATATATATATATATATATATATATATATATATATATATATATATATATATATATATATATATATATATATATATATATATACAGAAATACTGTTATAGTGTGGGAGCGTGTGTGAAACGCATTCAGTAGATGGCTCCCCTCTATAAAAGACATATATGTGAAATAGGGTGCACTGCTCTGGAGGGCCACACCATAGGCAAGTCATCTTGAGAGAGATATACAGGTTTAAGGCGATTAATAGAGACCCATTCTTCTTTGCCATGAATTATCAGTATGAACCCCCTCGTTGTTCGATGGATCACGAGGAAAGGGTTGCTTGTGTCGTTGCACATGAAAACATGCGGTGTATTGCACAAATCTGTCAGTATGTGTTGCTTCACTGGTGGTTTGTAAGTCTGGTGGCATGGAGTAAATCCTTTTAGGGCATCGTATGCTATTGGGATGTCCCCTTGGGATTGTTTTGAAAGTGTCTTTGAGGATTGCCGTGAGAATATAATCGGCTTTGGTGCTTAACTGAGTTACACTGTCAATGCAAAAGTGGACATCAGCATGCTGAAACTAGGTGAACGCTTCTTCGCTGGCAAAGGACGGCAGTTACTTTGAGGCGGCATGTGCCGAAGAGTCAGGTTTGGTGGGTGTCATCTTCAAACAGTAGGGCACAGCAGTGAGGGGGCAGGCGTGAGGGAGCAAACAATCTTCTGGTCACCTTTATGCAGGCAAGCAGTTAGGTTGTAAAGGAGAAGTGAGGCAAATGCAAGTAACTTTATTCAATGATCATGAATTTATATACAAGGCATTCAAAACGAAAATGACACAAAAATAAAAAAAAGGATTCCTGAACATAAAGGCTTAAAGAGCTTATCAATGGGAGGAGAGAGGGATGCGGATATATAGAAAAAACAGAAATACCATTACAGTTTACAAGCGAGTGTAATGCACATGCGGTATAACAGAGTCGTTGTCATAATCAAGTAACCTTCTCCAGTTTGCACCTGCTCCATCTGTCTGTCTGCTTAATGAAGTAGTCACTGAAACTCTCTTTGTGTGGTTTTCCAGAAATGCTTCTTAAGTATAGTGGTCTACATGTTCACGTCAAATAGGATGACTTTTTTGCCCTGAAGAGTTCTTCTACTACCTTGTTGGATATGGTTACGTAGCCATTAAACACAGTATTATTGATAGCACCATAGTGCTTCAGGATGTAATTAATGTAGCACTGACCAACACCTCCATAGATTGATGGTTATGGTTAGACTACTAACTGCAACAGATGGACTCCTTCTATGGCAAACTGTTTCGAATATTGGGTTGGATAGGAGAGAATAACTTGAGGAGAGTTTCTACGGAATCCTTGGTTGGTTTCTGCATGGCAATATCATGAATCATGGATGGAGATGGAGGAGCCAGCTCATATGACATGAAGTGTTCCATGTCTGATCCACTTGAAGACTAAGTTAAAATTCACCTCTGTGTTTCACCCACTGATGTTGATAAAACTCTTATCTCCAGAGTCTTGACTTTCTCACAGTATGGTTTTCTCTGTGACTGGTCTCCTTGTTATTTTAGATGCTGCGGCTTAACTAATCTGTATCTGGACGGCATTATCACAGTTCACAGAAATGTCAGCTACAGCACCAATGGAAGTAGACACTAGGCCATCAGAGTGGTAATCTGCAAATGGTGAATGTTTCTCTAGCAGCTAGCTACTGGAGGAAGATATTATTGATAAACGGAGATCGTTGTATTGTTCAGAGGTAGTAGTCTGCACACCAGTTATCTTCTCTAAAGCATTGTATATATGAGCATATTGAAGCAATGCATGCTCACCTTTGGCTAAGGTGCTGTCTATTATCCCTCTGTAATTGGTCATACCACCACTGGGTTTCACCATCCTTGTTAGGAATTATTCGATTTCTTGGTTGGAAAGATGCCAGACCTGAACTTATTGGCTCGGTGAATGGTGAAATATCCCTTCGCAAAAAACATATTCTCCTCAGGTGCCATGACTTTAGCAATAGAGTTCATTGGCTGTAAGTAGAATCTGGCAGACTTTGTATACAGAAGATGACCTGCTGCATGGAAATGTGGAATCATGTCCTGCACACAGTGAAAATGAAGCGTGCAGTTATTATTATTATTATTATTATTATTATTATTATTATTATTATTATTATTATTATTATTATTATTATTATTATTATTATTATTATCAGGATTATTATTATTATTATTATTATTATTATTATTATTATTATTATTATTAGCTAATCTACAACCCTAGTTGAAAAAGTAGGATGCTCCAAGCCCAAGGGCTCCAACAGGGAAAAATCGCCCAGTGAGGAAAGGAAATATGGAAATAATTATTTTACAAGAAAAGTAATGAGCAGTAGATTGATATAAAATGTTTTAAGAACAGAAACCGCATTTAAATAGATCTTTCGTAAAAAAAAAGCTATAAAAAACGGAATTATATCACCCCTGTTTAACATAAAAACATTCGCTTAATGGAAGACCTTTAGTGAATCATGGAAGGAATTGCAACATATGATAGAAGATTTGAATAGAGAAAGAAAAAATTAGGAATATGATGAAAACTAAGATAATGTTCAGTGAAAATACAAAGACAACCAATAATTGTCATGGATAAACTTCTTGAGATTGTTAATGAATACACTTACTTAAGACAGAGAGTAAGTGTTTTCCCAGGACATGAGACTGAAATTAAATGGAGGATAAGCATGGTATGGAGAATGTTTGGTAAACAAAATGAGTTTATGAGAATTAAAATGTCACTTACTCTGAAAAGAAAATTGCTTAATCATATGGTCCTACCAGTATAAACTTATGCATCAGAAACTTGGAGCTTCACTAAATCCATAGAATAAAAGTTAGTTACAACTCAAAGTTACTAATCAAAGAAAAATAGAAATGATAATAGTGGGAATAACACTTAGACACGCTAAAGGAGCAACATGAATACGTGAGCAATCTAAAGTACAGGTCTCGATGCTCTTGGAATTTATTTGCTATGAAATAGTTTTTGAATTCCTAAGGAGAGGCGCCACTCCAAATGGGATATAGTCCGAGATCAATGCAGATCACAAACCAAATTTTTGAGGGAGCATGAAAGCTTCACACTTTGGTCTCCTGAGGAATCGACGTTGGTCCAGCTACAAAGAATGGAATCGGGAGCTTCATGAAATTCTGTGACGTCTTTTGAAAAATCTTTTATGTATTTAAGAAATTATCTTAAGTTTTCGTATTTATATTTCAAAGAATCTGAAAGTTTTATTTAATCAATTTTTGTTGTATGTTTTCCGAATTTCTAAATATTTTTGTATAAAATTTCCGCCGCCATAAACTTTATATTAACATTATGTTCCAAAAATGAATGTAATCCTGGAGAATACCAATCAATAAATGGGGAAGTATATGTATTTCTGTTATTATCTTGAAAACTATGTGCAGGAAAGTTTGTCCGAAGAGAATCTATCTTTGATTTTTGGATGCCAATAGGACATTGTATATTCATTATGCACACACACACACAAACACGCATATATATATATATATATATATGTATATATGTTTATATCATATTATATATATATATATATATATATATCCACTGGAATTCATTTATGGTTCTAGCTTCTGGCTAGGAGGTGTTTCGAACTCCTACCACTCAGCCGAAATCCAGCCCGCAAGGACTCTACTAACTGAGCTACCAAGCGAGAGAGAGAGAGAGAGAGAGAGAGAGAGAGAGAGAGAAATTCTGCACACAGCAGCAAACACACACACATACCAGTAGCGTCGTGAAGGGGTCAAGTGAGAATATGTCCCCAAGTACAGCATTGAAGAGGACGCTAAATGGAGTTGGAGAGACATCTATCCAAGTCCAATTGGGCGTTGTAACCAGCAATTTAGAATCTTTAGGGTTTTATGCATTTCAGTGAACATCTTATTCGGAACGAATGTTGATCTACATTAATCTTTATTACACACGCATATATATATATATATATATATATTCATATTTATTTATATGCATTAATATATTTATATAAATATATATATATATATATATACACACACACATATATATATATATATATATTCATTTTTATTAATATGCATATATATATTTATTTATATATATATATATATATATATATACATATATATATAAATATAAACATATATATAAAAATATATGTATATATATAAATATATATATATATATATATATATATGAATATATATACATACATATATATAGATATATATATATATATATATATATATTTATGCATAAATATATATATATATATATATATCGTGCGACCACCGGCCCGACGCAAAGCTCACGACCACCTTTTTTCATCTTCATGAGCATTGCCTCTAGACTATAGGATCATACCAAATTCGTAGGTTGGGATTCCCAGAGTCAGAATTAAGTAAAATTTGGTTGAAGACTCATATTTTTGCTGCTAAATCATGTTAATGGGACATTATGTGTTATGCAAAGTGGGTTTTTCACATGAAAATGAACGTTTTACGTAATTGAGCCGAAGACTTTTTTTTTTTTTTTTTTTTTTTTTTTGATAAAGTAAGATAGGCCTGTAATCGTCTCAGTAACCTCAGAATGAAATATCTCTTTCAAAACTTATTTTAAAGGGATCGTATATGCTATACAAAATGGGTCCCCATAAAAATATCCTTTATTCTATTTAAATTTCTTTTGCAAAATGTTCCTTGTAAAAGAAAATAAGACAGGAATCTAAATGTCTCAATAACCTCAGAGTTGAATAACACATTCCAAATTTATATTAGAGAATATAAATATATGATATACTAACTGGGTGCCTGTTAAAAATAAACCAACTTTTTAACTAATTGAGCTTATGAATTGCTATATTTTTTTTTAGATATTAAAAGTAAAATAGCTATAAGACAATATGTGAATAAAATACTGAAAAGAAAAGAAGTAGATTACTAGTACTATACTACGTACGATTTTAGGTTTAGGATAATATTTTATATCTTCAATCAAGGCTGATTTATCTTAATGTAATGCAAATTACAACTAATATATAAACATAAATCTTAATTGCAACATATCCAAAAGTTATTATAGTATTTAAAAATACTAAAAAGAAAATGTTTCATAATTTCTACAAATGTGGAATTCAACCTCAGAGTTACTGTATTAAAAATAATACTGCAATACAAATGTTGCCCTTTGAGAAGAAAATAACATTGTTTTTACCGTGAACTAAAATTATTCAAAAGTTCCCATGGTTCCTATGGATACTACCGCTTCGTGAGCACTCCGCATTTGCGGATTACCGTTGCTCCTACTATTACCAAAATTAAAAACGACGCTAAAATAACACTCCGTTAAAGAACAACAGAATCTTTTGCGTTACATTTTGGCTCTTATTTCCTAACCTTGGTGTGCCCTGAGTATGAATAGTGCTGCCACTAGCCCAATCATGAGATTTGGATTTCTCTACCAAGGAAACTTCAGTATTAATAAATAAAAACAAAACATAAGTCATATACAAAGCAAAAACACATACTGTCAAAGATACAAATGCTCTTCATATCATGCTTGTCCTTTTGATTTTGGTCTTATGTCCTTTGGAAACATTTTCTGGCTGTACTAAGTACATATATTCATTAACAATCTCACGAGGTCCGTCCATAACTATTATTTGTTGACTTTACTTTTTCAATAGACATTATCTTAGTTTTACTTATATTCATGTTCAGTTCTACATTTCTGCTCTCTCTATATTCAAATCTTCTTATATCTTTTGTAATTCCTCCCATGATTCACCAAACACATTTTGCAGATGTTATAACATCTGCAAAATAAAGTTGTTAAAGTACTATCCGTTAACATTGATTCTTACATTTTTCTAATCAAAATTTTTGAAAAAATCCTTTTAGTGATTATGTGATTAATTTAGGAGAGATAGGGTCACCCTGTCTAACTCCTACCTCAATCGGAATTTTCTCACCCTCTTAATGTAGTTTTGGAATTCCAGTACTTACTTTATAGAAATGTTTTTGGGCTCAGGCCATGTCGTGCTGATGGAAGATCCTTCGTTAGTAGCTTCCTAGGTTATATTTGACTACAGTGATATATCCCAGAGAATTTACCAAAGGTATCCAGAATTCTAACTCCTGGAGCGAATATCCCTTGAAGATTTTTAATAAGGGATATTGCATAAAATCAGGGGAAATATTCTTGACACGTCTCATAGCTATCTACACCCCTAATAGCGTTTTTGCTACGAGGGGAAAAAGTGACAAGAATATAGGAGAGCCGTTATTAAGGCAACGCTCCTACTGTACTGTAAATAGGCACCACCCCCGCCGCCTCGTGGCTCCATCTAGCCATTCTTTTCCTTGTAGCTTTGCTGACCGGTGTTTATCCCGTGTTATCTCTCGCTATTTTGGATTTATTTCGCTGCTATGATGTCTTCACCAGCTTCATCTGCTTCTGGAAAGTTAAGTAATATCTTTGAATTGTGTAAATGTAAGCTCTTGCCAGTTTTTCTCTTCGATTGAGATCATAATTAACGTAACAAGAGCTGTTGCCAGCCGGATGGCGCCATAGACGCGGTCGCTCTTTTTGTATATTTAGTTAGCCAAGAACGACTTTCCCAGGATCGCTTGCTTCTTAACTTTAGCTATTTAGTAATTTAGCTAGGGATTTTTATATTATGTCCTTGTTGTCGTGAATTTGGCTAAATATTTTGAGCCTCACGAGTGCTAGGCTTCCTAGCCTAGGCACTTTCACACTTCATGCATGATATAACCTCCCTGGTAAAGTTTTACTGAAGCCCAGGCAATGTTTTATACATTTAAGATATTACTGCATTCAATTTTCCCCTTCCAAGATAGTATACAAGAGAGTTTCGGTGAATGATTCTCACTGCTCCTAGGCTACTAGCCTAGGGGCTTTAGTATACTTTCATACATGTCCCCAATTGCTCTTGTATTGCCTTTTAAGGGGAGACTGACACCTCCTATACTTTTCAAGCCAATACCAATCTCCTGGTGGGATTTAAGAACAATTCCTCTCCCTCTGACTAACCTATGCTACCATCAGTTAGATTTCCCCTGAACTGAGTTCTGGCATATCTTTACTGAGACGTCCCATTTCTTCCTCTTAACCACTGAGTCGGTTTCGAGCCTAGAACGGGACATCAGAGTAGTTTGTCTGTGTCTGGTGAAATGATTTCCCAGGTCGGGTTAGGTTGCCCTTATAGGAGGCTAGACCTCCCTAGGCCTTACCCGGGAGGTTTTTGTATGACAATTTCCCCTCTTGGCCTAGCAGACAATCCTGTGCTGGTAGATCTTCAGCCAAAGAATTGAATTCTTTCCCTGCCGAAGATCTCTAGTACGAGATTCCGTTCCCTTTGAGATTGCGTCCTGGGTGTCGCCTTCTCACCTAGACTAACCCAACCTGGGGAATTGAATTCCCCTACCATGAGGTTGTCTTCTATGGGATCAGAATCACCCAGGTAGGTAGTACCTTTGGGTATTACCTCACCTATAGGACCCTTGCCCCTCCCCTGCTGTCCTTTTTGTGTTGGCCTAGCCTTCACATACCCTGGCCATTGTTCTATATTCGACCCTATGGGTAGTCTGTAGAATTGGCCTGGGGTCTCCTGCCTTCCGCTGGCTGAGCCGGCTGCCGGCAGGAGCTCCCATCTGTCTTTGAGTGTTCTTCAGCCCTTCCTTGAACTGCGTTCCATATCCATGCTACCAATATGGATGGGATATGGTCGGATGGAAGCTCGAATCTATTTCCCCCTTCCATTTGAACCCTTATTCCGGATGTAGGCCGGCAAGGCTGAGCCTTTGCCTTCCTTCATCCTTCTTTTCCTTTGTCTTTCCCCATTCTGGGCCAACTGCCGGCAGCTCGACAGCCATGTTGGACACCTGCCGGCAGTTAGCTCTGCCGCCACAAGCCTTGGGCGCCGTTGATCGACGACCAAAGGCAATAGGCATGCTCTGACCGGCCGCCGGAAACTGTGTTGTCTGCCGGCAGCCAGCAACCCAAAGTCTAGACAGTTCATCGCCGGCTGCCGCCGGGTCCTACTTGATAGAAGATCCCTCTGGCTGTCGGCGACAGAGCAACTTCCGGCTACCTGCCGGAAGACACGGCAGTCCTGGCGGCATGCCGCCCATCACCCTGAAGGCAGTGCTTGCCTTCTATAGCCCAGAACACACTTGCATGGCAGTACTGGCGGCATGCCGCTGGAGGTCAATGCCATACCCCATAAAAAAGTTTTTCCAACCTACACGGTGGTCATGGGCAGCCCATTGTGAGACCATCACAATTAAGAGAGCGATTCTCTCTGCCTTTCTAATGGTTAACAACCATTACCAATTCCCCAATATTGAATAAAGTAGACAGTGTTAAGAAGACACCTTAAATCAAAGGATATTTTCCCCAAATTCATTAAGAATTTAGTATTCAATATTGAGGGACTCACAGGAATGTACTGTTTGTGACAAACTTGTTAAAGAGGTTTTTGATGATCAAAAGTCTACAGAGTCTAGGGATGCAGCAAGAGAGACGCTGCGCAAATGGGTCAGGGGTTTTCAGAAGAACACCTCTGGCCCATATCTTCCTAACGAGAAGATGAGGGCTTGTCTGTTCCCTAGGGCATCTTCGGATGCAATTATTCCCCAGGCTCAACCCGAGATTCCCCTCGTCCAGATTCCGATGGAATCTGTCGTTTCGGATGCCTTGCAGGGCATCCAGCTTGAGGACAACATGTCGGTTGTCTCAGAGGAGACCGAGCATAATCTCCTCTTTGAAGAATTGGAACAGGAGGATGACATACCCCCTGAAGGTGAGACCGAGAAAGCCGAAATGATTTCGGTTTCTTCTGCGACAGTGGCCGAACCGGTGCCTTCGACCTCTTCTTCTGCCCCCCAATTGGATTCGATCACGAGCACGCTGCGCTCTCTTCTTTCCATGTTCCAGGACATGCAAAGGAAATCGTCGGAGAAGGAGGCTTCTCTTCGGACGGAGAAGCACCAGCTCGTGGCGACGCATTTAGCCCCGAAGAAGCTAAACATCAAGGACCTTCCTGCTTTCTCTGACATCAATCCTTGGAGGTATGCTGAGAATATGCCGATGTCAGCGGGAAGATCTTCCTCTCCGAGAAACTGGGCACTGTCCCAGTGGACGATGTAGAGTTCTGGCCCAGCAAAGGGGCCTACCCGGATTGCTATGTCCGTCTGAGGATGGAGCCTTCGTCCAAAGAGGAGTCAGAGCCAAAAGAGGTCATCGTTTTTTACCTCCCCAAGGCCCAGGCCTTGTTCTCAAACACCTTGAAAGAGAGGACCTTTACTAATTTCAAGGTGCCGGCTCTCAGCAAAAAGCACCCTTCCTTTGTTGCTGATCCCTCTCGTGCCTTTCCCTTTATGGACAAAGGGTTAAAGGCTGCCTTAAAGGCGGTGGAGGCAGGGAAACCCTGTCCTACACTCGAAGAGTGTAGACCCTTCTCCCTCGCTTTTCCATGGGATGACAAGGACTGGAAAGATGTGCATAACACTTTCACAGTCAGGAAGCTGGAGGCAGACTTCCCCAAGCTGTCGGACTTTCTCCTGCGCAGGGAGCAGGAGACAAAAGAACGTCTTGCCACCTCTATGTCTCTGCAGACGGGACTAGAAACGATGGCAAGCATATCGGAAACCCCAGATATGTACATGGTCTTCGCCAAGGCTCATTTGGCGACGGGCACCAAAGACCTGTTCAACTTTATCAAAGCCCGTAGGGCTTGCAGAGAGTTCGTGTTCGCCTCGGCTGCAGTGAGGCACAAACCGAGGAAGCTGATAGCTTCCAACATCTGGGGAGAAGACCTCTTCCCAAGCAAGTGGTCAAAGAGGTCGTGGACAAAGCTGCTTCGGAGATTAGGAATCTCCTCTCCAAGTGGGGCCTGTCCTCCAAAAGGAAGTCTTCCGCTGACGAGGGGCCCCAGCCGAAAAGGAAGACGAAACGACCAAGAGTGCCCTCTCGTCCTAGACAACATCAGCTTCCCATGGCCACGGTGCAACAGACAGTAGCACAGCCAACCACCACCTTCCAGCTGGTTCCCCAGACGGTGGCGACACAGTCGCCTGCCTTCACCCCAGCTTTTGAGAGGCAGTCGACAACTTTCAGGCCGAAGTCTGGAGGTTCCTTTCGAGGATCCTCTAAACACCCCTCCAGAGGCAGGGGCAACAGAGGTGGACGTGGACGTGGCCAAGGAGGTAAATCCTCCAACCAGTACTCCAAGGGAGATGCTACCGGTAGGAGGGAGACTTCTTCTCCTCCGCGATCATTGGACCTTCGATCCCTGGGCCCACAGCCTAGTCAAGAATGGACTCAATTCTTCCAACACTCAACCCCCATGTTGGAAGAATATGTTCAGGAACTCTTAAACAAGATGGTTATAAGAAGGGCGAAGTCCATCAAATTCCAAGGAAGGCTATTTTGTATTCCGAAAAAGGACTCGGAAAAGCTCAGAGTCATTCTGGACCTATCACCACTCGACAAGTTCATAGTAAACTACAAGTTCAGAATGCTGACGCTTCAACAAATAAGGACCCTTTTACCCAAACAGGCATTCACAGTCTCCATAGACATGACGGATGCGTATTGGCACGTACCAATCAACCGTCAGGTTTCCCCCTACCTAGGGTTCAAGTTACAAAAAAGACAATACGTCTTCAGAGCCATGCCCTTCGGCTTAAACATAGCCCCAAGGGTATTAACCAAGCTTGCGAATGCAGTCATTCATCAACTACGCCTAAAGGGTCGGAAGTCAAGAACCTAAAGAAGAAGGTACCCTTGCAACCACCTCCACCGTCACCCACCGTTCACACGGATGCCTCAAGAGAAGGGGGGGGGGAGGCCACTTTTATCATCGGAAAGTCCAAGGAACCTGGTCTCCTCTCTTCCGAACCTTCCACATCAACTTTCTGGAAGCCATGGCAGTTTTTCTCTCGCTGAAAAAACTGAAACTTCGCTGCTCGATCCACATTCGCCTGGTCCTAAACAGCAAGGATGTAATGAGATGCCTCAGTTGACAGGGCTTGAGATCGCGTCATCTGAATCAGGTAATACTGGCCATCCTCCATTTAGCGGAGAAGAAGAGATGGCACTTGTCAGCAGTCCACCTTTAAGGATTCCACAATGTGACGGTGGATGCTCTTTCCAGGGTCAACCCAGTAGAGTCGGAATGGTCCCTAGACGCAATATAATTCTCCTTCATCTTACGTAAAGTCCCAGGACTGCAGATAGACCTCTTCACAACGAGTAACAACAAGAAGCTACCCCGTACATAGCTCTGTACGAGGATCCCCTAGCGGAAGCTACGGACGCGATGTCTATAGACTGGAACAGATGGTCCAAGATATACCTGTTCCCTCCAACCAGCCTTCTGCTGAAAGTCCTCAACAAGCTGAGATCCTTCCGCGGGACAGCAGCAATAGTGGCCCACAAATGGCCCAACAGTGTCTGGTTCCCCCTGGTAACGGAACTACGCCTGAAGCTGATCCCGTTGCCAGACCCAGTTCTGACTCAGCAAGTGCAGAAATTGACTGTCTCCGCTTCATCACTGAAGTCCCAGAACCTTCATCTCATGATTTTCTCACCTTGGCAGTCAAGAAAAGGTTCGGAATTTCAAAAGACAGTATCGACTTCTTAGAAGAGTACAAGTCAAAGTCAACAAGAAGACAATATGAATCTTCTTGGAAGAAATGGGTCGCCTTCATTAAGGCAAAGAAACCTAAGGAGATTTCTACGGATTTTTGCCTGTCCTTCTTCATCCATCTCCATGAACAAGGTTTAGCAACCAATACGATCACTACGTGCAAATCCGCCCTATTCAGACCAGTGCTTTATGCCTTCCAGGTAGACTTCTCTAACGAAATCTTCAACAAGATTCCCAAATCCTGCGTTAAACTTCGGCCCGCAACCCCTCTTAAGCCCATTTCATGGTCCCTGGACAAGGTTCTTCATTTAGCATCAACTCTGAACAATGAAGATTGTTCGCTAAAGAACTTGACTCAATAGGTGATATTCTTATTTGCACTAGCCTCGGGAGCCAGGGTCAGCGAAATAGTGGCCCTTTCGAGGGATGATGGCCACATTCAGTTCACAGACTGCGGAGAACTGAACCTCTTTCCTGACCCAACGTTTCTCCCCAAGAACGAGCTGCCCACTAAGAGATGGGGTCCTTGGAGAATCTGCCCTCTGAAGGAAGAAGCATCCCTCTGCCCAGTGGAATACCTAAAGGTCTATCTTCGTCGAACTTCAGACTTTAAGGGAGGTCAGCTTTTCAGGGGAGAAACATCAGGTTCAACGTTATCCTTGAAATAGATAAGGGCGAAAATCACCTATTTTATTCGCAGAACGGATCCAGACTGTACACTCGTAGGTCATGATCCTAGGAAAGTTGCCTCGTCCATTAATTTCTTTCACACTATGTCGTTTGAAAGCCTTCGCGCTTTTACTGGATGGAAGTCATCCAGAGTCTTCTTCAAACACTACGCGAAGCAACTACAGGAAATTAAACATTTCGTGGTGGCAGCAGGTAGTGTTCTGAAACTTGCCGCCTGACCTCTGCAAAGAACAGTGCACTATTTGGGACTTTCTAGTGAAGGGTGTACATGATAGACTCTTAATGTACATCATATGAGTAATGTGTCTAGTGTCGACACTATAAGACTGTTCTAACTACACAGGTGACATTCAGCATAATAGACCAACAGATGTGCCATGCATTATTATATGCATAGTGTTCCTTGTAACAACAGAATACGTAGTGAAATCTTTACATATTTCCCATAGAGTGGCTTGTGTTCCCTTTTTCAGGTGAAACTTTATTTATTTCTGTTATTACCAATTATGCTCTAATGCAGATTCATTCAGCATAAACTGAAATTGTAATTGATTGTTACAACCTTTATTTCTATTTTTACTTTCGTAATAAACAATAGTAGGAATCTTTGCGTCTCATTGCGCCCCAAATATTCTAAACTATATATATATATATATATATGTCAAAGCATCTTTTAATCCTATTATTATCTAGGAAAACACCAGGAACTGAGATTATTGCTGTTTTGAGCAACCAGGTAAGGACTTATTGTACTAAACTGTCTATCTTACTAAACAAAAGGTTTCCTACATGCGTATAAACCTGTCTGCCTCTATCAACATCCAGACTCGGGAGGTTCTTCAGTATCCTACACAGATCAATTCCATCTAAGTACAATCTATGCTTTACGTATATGACGACACTAATATACAAACTGTTTTCTAGTCTGTTCCTTGAACTCACAATCCTCGGGGCTTTTCCTAAAGTCTACCCAGACACTTCCCTGTAGGGGGCAGGAAGCACTGACATCTGATATGATCAGTTGAATGACGTTTTAACGGTAACGTCAAGTGTCTCTGGGTCCTGGAGGCCAAAAGGAAAACTTATCTCGAGATGAACGACACCATTGAAAATCCACAGATACATTAATGCTCTGGTAAACTTCCATCAGCAAGACATGGCCTGAGCCCAAAAAACGGATTTTGAGCGAAGCGAAAAATCTATTTTTGGGTGAGGTAGCCATGTCATCCTGATGGACCCACCCTCCTTTTGACAAAGGATAACAATTCCCTCCCTAATATATTGTATCTGTTACACCTACAAAGCTACAAGGAATGGCTAGATGGCGCCATGAGGCGGTGGGTTGGCGCCTATTTACAGTACAGTAGGAGTGTTGCCTTAATAACGGCTCTCCTATATTCTTGCCCCTTTTTCCCCTCGAAGTGAAAACGCTATTAGGGGTGTAGATAGCTATGAGACGTGTCAAGAATACGTCTTCTGATTTTATGCGATATCCCTTATTAAAAATTTTGAAGGGATATTCGTTCCAGGACTTA
>NC_090735.1:76901849-76951849 GCF_036898095.1 Palaemon carinicauda | reverse complement strand
AGTGCAGTAACCCCATGAGTGAATAAGAATTGTTTGTTAATCTTAGTGTTGTCAGGTGTATGAGGACAGAGGATGATATGTCAAGAATAAGCCAGAGAATTTGGTTTGTGTGTGTAAGCAAAGGAAAAATGAACAAAGACAAAAGGTGCTATCATTAGTAATGCAGAACAAAGGCCTCGGACATGTTCTTCCAATCACGTCTCTTTATGGTCTTTCTGTGCCATTGCACATCAACAAATTTTGCTTATTCTGTTATTCTTAATATCTATCTTATCATCTGTCATTCTCATTATATGTCTTGCCAATGGCCATTTCTCTTCCCACTCATGTATTTATCTATATAAATATATATATATATATATATATATGTATATATATATATATATATATATGTTTATACATATATATATATATATATATACATATATATATATATATATATATGTATATATATATATATATATATGTTTATACATATATATATATGTATATATATATATATATATATATGTGTGTGTGTGTGTGTGTGTGTGTGATGAATTTTGCACATTTATACATGTTTTTCATTTTAAAATAGGTCTTACATTTCAAAACTTTGTTTGGATTCTCTCAATGACCTCGAGGTCAGAGATCCAAGGCGAAACCACTCAAAGGCAATAGCTTCTGACCAACTGAGAATCGAACTCTGGTTCAGGAAGCTGGCATGACACTGACGATATCATTCAGTCAACTATTTTAAATCCACATTTGATGGCCTTTGTGGACTATGGAAAAGCCTTTGATAACGTGCACATACCAATTTTGTGGAGAGTAATGCGTTATTATGGAATTCCACTTCGATATGTAAATTTTATCAAGTCTGTTCACGAGCATAGCAAGTGCAAAGTTAGTGGAGTCTTAGCAAATTAATTTCCAGTGAACAGCGGAGTACTCCAAGAGAATGTATTATCACCTATATTGTTTATCCTCCTCATGGATTTTGTAATGAGTACAACAGTTGGAGATGGTTGAGAAGGATTGGACTGGATTAGTGTTGGGAATTTAGGAGACCTAGAGTACGCTGATGATGCTGTCCTTGCTAGCAGAACACCACATGATTTGCAATGTTTGCTTATTCTGCGATCTCTTGGGACCCAATCTGTTATTCTTAATGTCTATCTATCATCTGTCATTCTCATTATATGCCTTGCCAATGGCAATTTCTCTTCCCACTCATGAAATATCACACGAGGTGGGCTGAAGATAAATAGAAGAAAGACAAAGATGATGAAAACGGAGTATGGAATGGAAGATGAAATATCATTGGAAGGAGAAATGATTAATGAGGACGAACCATTTAAGTATTTAGGAACTATGATCTCCAATACAGGGTCTTTAAAATTAGAGTTTGATGAAAGATTGAAAAAAAGGAAATCAGACAATGGCTAGGTTAAGTAAGATTTGGAAATCAAATGGTGAGAAATTTCATATAAAAATCAGACTATATATCAGTTTAGTGAGATCGGGGTTACTCTACGGCCATGAGTCATGATATGATAATGGAACAATCTCTAATAGATTTAGTAGATTTGAGAACAAGGCCCTCAGAAGGATATTGGGAGTTAAATGGTAGGTCAGGATTAAAAATGAAACTATAGGAGAGATTACTCGAGTGCCAAATGTGGATGAGATCATGATGAGGGGTAGATGGAGATGGTTTGGGCATGCTCTTTGCACCCCCCCCCCCCCTCCACCCAAGAGAGATTAGTGCACCAAACGTTCAGCTGGGCTCCACAAGGCACTAGAAGAGTTGGAACACCCAGGCCTACATGGATGAGGACTATGAAGCGCGTAGTAGATGATGAACTGAGAAGTATTGAATTAAAAGCTTAAGATAGAGACGACTGGCGAAATCTAACTGAGGCCCTTTGCATCAATATGCGTAGGAGGAGATGGGGATATATATATATATATATATATATACATATATATATATATATATAATATATATATATATATATATATATATATAATGTTTGTGTTATATGGAATATGATAATGTGATATTTTCCCTTTTGGGTAGATTACCTTTAATTAGATAATTAAATCTTATTCAGAATGGTGCCGAGGACTACAGTCTCATTCGGATTATTTCTTTTATAAAAAATTTCACGATAAGTAAATTCGCTAAATGTTTCCTGTTTATCTAGTCTATTGTTGTGAAATTGAAAATGTATTAGATAATAATTGAGTTAAAATAGAGGATTCTGATTATAGAGTGTATTTATTTTTATCCCTTGATATTTTAGTAACATGTTATCTAAAGCCATTCATTGGATACTATAATCTACATCTCATTAGCTTTTGTTATAATGATTATTTATATTTATCCAAAGCACATTAAGCGTCCTGTGTGAAGCTTGAAAATTTGTGCCTCTTAGGGAAATATGAAAACGGCTTATGTTTGGAGTAAATTTTTACATAAAAAAGGCTTTTTTATCATTATCATTTCGTAACATGCTTCTATAAATAGAGCGATATTTTTCATTTACCAATATATTACATACATCTGAAATGTAGGTAATATTTCACGAAATCAGCTGAAGGTTCTCGACTAGAACTTGCTCTTTTTTTTTCAATATTGTGAGAGGAGTTGGGCGAAGTTAGCTGAGAGTGTTGCCTCGTCCAGCAAAGATAGTACCCTACTTCAAAACCGCCATGTTGACAACTTGATGCCGTGAGAACCCGCCCACGGATCAATTCATTGCTGGAATGAAATTGAAGTTTCTAGAGTAAACTTGGATGATATACAAAGGACTAACCCATGCATAGGAACCAGAGATCCAGCCTGACATCCCACAAGGTCTGTGCTTCCACCAGTCATTTCACCAGCATCTATCCAGCCACTACGTATTTCCTCTCCAACTTGCATAGTGTCTCCGCTCAAACGTACATAGTGTTTTCTCTCAAATGTAAATAGAGTTTGTTCAAACATTGGAATTTCTGCAGTTTAAGTTATAAGAAGTGCCATGGACTTAACGTTTGTACATAACTTTCCCCGGGCCAGTTACAAGATTTACACAATGCCAGCACTCACCACAGCAAAATAAACTTAAACCTTCTGGCAAATTTGCAGCAAGCTTTTAATACACTACACACGATATACGTTGGGGCACAAAAAACAGGCTGGCTAGTTCTCTTCTGCTGCTATTCATCGCTGGCAGCCGCATATATATGAACTTAATAACATCTAGGTTATTCTAAATAGATTATTCTCGTAGCTTGTGGGCCGGAACCTAGCAACGCCAGAGTTATCAACTATCCCGTAAAAAAAAAGGAGAATCAACCTCGCTATACGGCAACTCTCTCTCTCAGCTAGTTCAGCCCACCTACTGTTTTTGTAAATAAAAAAAAAAATAAGAACTAACTCTGGGTTTTCCGGGAACATTCCAAAACATGTGACAAATATAGGAAGTGCATATTTTCTCACAAACAAGACGCAATACCTCATAAAAAGATAAGAAATTACTTGCCCTCGTTCATACCTTGTAGGGTCCTATAACACTCTTAACTAGTTATGTAAAACTTCGAAAAAAAAATAGGTGAAAAAAATTAATTCTCTAAAAATAATGTAAATTAACATGTACTGACTTGAATGAAAAATACAATGAAATAAAGTACGGAAGTCTTAACTCACCTTAGGGGCTGGCAATTCGCCCCTTAGAAATATACAAATGAAATACATAAATAAATACAAGAATAAACTATTTACACTGCGCTAAACCAGTTTATAAGAATATATATATATATATATATGTGTGTGTGTGTGTGTATATATATATATATATATATATTTATATATATATATATATATGTGTGTGTATATATATATATATATATATATTACTCACTCACTAAATCCCGTCCGGAATTCTCCGGGTTGGGTCCTGCATCTGATATCGCCATTCTCTCCAGAGACTCTTATCCAATGCCATCTGTGCCAGCTGCTGAAATGTCTCGCCCCTATTTGCTTTCTTGAAGGTTTTCACCCATGTATCTCCTGGTCGTCCTCTCGGTCTATTTCCGGCCACTTGACCATGCAGCACTATCTTTGGCCACCTGTCTTGTTCCATCCTCTGTACATGCCCAAACCATCTCCTCTGAATATCTTCCACTCTAATCAGAATTGTGTCCTCAACACCAGCCATTTCTCTCACTCTCTCGTTCGTATTTCTGTCCTCCCATCCTACACCACAGATTCTTCTCAAACATTTCATTTCAAAGGCTAATAACTTTTTTCTCTTCTTCAGTATCCAGCATTCTGCACCGTATATCACTGTGGGGATTACTATTGCTCTTAATAGCCTAATTTTCAACTTAATGGATATATTTCTATCTTTCCAGGTTCTTCTTAGCCTTCCAAATGCTTTCTGGCCACATGAGATTCGGTCTTGAATTGCTCTTTCCATCTTTCCATCTGCTGTGAAAAACACTCCCAAATATTTAAACTCATTGATTTGTTCCACTTCTCCCTCTGATAGCTGTATTTCTTAGTCCTCTCTCTGACGTCCAATTTCATACTTTTGGTTTTCTCTCTATTTATCACTAATTCATACCTATTGCACTTCTCCTCCACCATTCTCAACACTCTCTGAAGTTCCTCCTTAGTTTCTGCTAAAAGCACTGTCATCTGCATACCTCATGTTAGATATTTTGTCCCTCCTATATCTATGCCACCCTCATAATCTCCAAGTGCCATTCTCATAACCCATTCCAAGTATAGGTTGAAGAGTGTGGTGATAGTGGGCAACCATGTATAACCCCACCAGTGGTTATGAACTCTTCTGTCAAACACTTTCCTTTTCTTACTCTAGTGATGTCCTTTCATACAATCTCGTGATGGTTTCCAGTATTTTTGGGTCTAATCCCCATTCCTTCAAAATCCTAATCATTCCTTCCCTCCATATGGAGTCAAATAAATACACAATACAGATCTTTTTCCTTCTCCCAGAATTTTTGTATGATTTGTGAGAAGGTGAATACATGATCGATTGTTCCTCTACCCGCCCTAAATCCTGCTTGACCCTCATCAATTATTTCCTCTTCTTGCCTTGCTATTCTACTTTGTATGATTTTGCTAAAACATTATAAGCATGTGGTAATAGACTGATAGGCCTATAATTTTTGCATAAGGTGGTGTCCCTTTTCTTGTGTGTTGGAATCATAATGTTTCATTCCAATCATTTGGAGCTGCTTGTCCATCTACTATGTCCCTGCATAAACCACACAACCATCTTTCTACTATTTCACCGCCAGCTTCAAGCAATTCTTTGGTAGTCCATCTATTCCTGGTGCTTTCCCACTTGACATAGCTCTTAAAGCTTTTCCCACTTCTTCTATCAGGAGATCTGGCGTTTCCTGTATGTTCCATAGCTCTCGTCTTAGTTCTGGATAATCTTCTCCAGTTATCCGTCTTCCAATTCCTTTTAGTTGTTCCTCGTAGTGCGTTTTCCAGATCTTCTCAACATCAGCCGTTGCTGAAACCTTATTGCCATCTGCATCTCTTACAGCAATTCCATTGTTTTTCCAACCCCTTGTTAATCTGTCTACTGCGGTGAATAGTTCTCTTGAATGGCTGTTTCTGAAACATTCCTCACATGTTTTACACAGGTCTTCTATCCATTTTATTTTTGCTCTTTTGCATTTATTGTCCACTGCTCTGCACTTTTGTTTATAACTTGCTTTGTTTTCTTGGGATGGGTTTTCATTCTTTCTCTTTTTTGCTTCTCTCCTCTCTTGGCATGCATCCAATACTTTACTCTGTGACCCACTGTTGCTTTGCTCTCTTCTCCTTCCCAAAATACTGTCGGCTTCCTCTTTAATTATGTCTCGTTCCCGACGCCACTTTTCCTCTGTTGTCTCGAGTCCTATTAGTGGTTCAAAACGTCCTCCTACTCCTACTTTGAAGGCAGTTTTTACTTCCTCGTTCCTCATTTTATCTAGATTATATATATATATATATATATATGTGTGTGTGTGCATGTATATATATATATATATATATATTTATATATGTACATGTATATATATATATATAATATATATTTTATATATATATATATAAATATACATACATAAATATATATATATATATATATATATGTATGTATATATATATATATATATATACACACACATATATATATACATATATATACATATATATGTATATATATATATATATATAGAGAGAGAGAGAGAGAGAGAGAGAGAGAGAGAGCCACTTCCTCTTTATCATAGAGGTAAAATTATTATTATTATACGTTACTAGTCAAACATGGCAGCCAAATATTTAGATACAGTTACACAAACACGCACACACACACACACCCATATCACCATGGTATGACTACTCCTGTCCTCACTACTCGTGGAACGGGGAGATCTGAGAGTAATCGGAAAGTTATATATATATATATATATATATGCGTATATATATATATATATATATGCGTATATATATATATATATATATATAAATATATATATATATATATATATTTATATATATATATATATATATATGTATGTATATATACGCGTATTAATATATATATATATATATATATTAAAATATATATATACTATATATATATATATTTATTTAGACGCGTATATATATATATATATATATCTATATATATTTATACGCGTATATATGTATATATATATATATATATATATGTATATATATATATATATATATATATTTATGTTATATAGCCAGACACTTGGTAATTATTATATATGAAAAAATATTATTTACAACAATAACTAATGAATTTCACCTTAACTTTCTATTATCACTTTTTATCTGAAGATATCAGTTGATCATATAATATATGTTAGGATAAATCTCAAGAATGCCACCATATGAATACATTCTGCAGATATTATTTCTGATCATATTAAAGAGAATATCAGTTCACATCTTTATTTGGAGATGAATTTCTCTCTCTCTCTCTCTCTCTCTCTCTCTCTCTCTCTCTCTCATATGAACTCTGGCACGTGGTTCTCTCTTTGAGTTTACTTGAAAATAGAAGAAAACCCTAGTTGAAAAAGGAAAGATTCAAACTAAGGCTTTATGAGTCATTACTGCCGATAGTTTTGTGAAGAGTAAGAAAAGTATGTAAAGAGAATATACATGAAAAAAAAAAATGGTTGTGGTTAAAAACAAGGCCCAAGAAAAAATTTAAAAACTCGATGAAAATTCCAAATAGAATTCATTAAGTCGGTAGGTACTGACGGTAGGCTGAGCTGAGTTGCGAAAAATAGAAACAGCAAGAATGGGACGTCATTTTTTTTTTTTTTTTTTTTTATGTCAAGAACAGTACAGCGTTACGTTCAAAGTGCAATATTGAGAGCTGCAATAGTTATATAATAACATCACGATCAACTTTCAATACTCCTGTTATACAACACATAACCTTTGTAGATGAAGAACCTTCTATCTAAAAAGAGCTGTGTCTCACGACTACAGTTTGTTTGCCAGTGGAATTTAGTAACAATTAGAAAATGATGACGAAAAGAAGAATTTGAACTAAAAAAATCTAGGAAATGCAATGGAAGATGAAAGCTGACAATACGTTGGTGTTTTCCTGAATATGAATTCCTTGGAACTGCAGCGACCAAGGGAAATGGCATGTGGATTGGTGCCACAAGTGCAAGACATGGAAAATTAGTGCAACTAGACGAAGAATTTATAGTGAATCTAAAAACAATAAAATGATTTCTTTTGTATCACAGATAAAAATATTCAAAATCTGGAAAAAGTTTAACAAAATCAGACTGATTTAATTGGGAACGCTTTTAAAAGCAATTAAATCGCATAACTATACAAAGTTAATAAAGATTTCTTTAGAATTCGTGTTTTGAACACGAATATTAGTACTTCAAGGAAAGTGCAAAATAAAAACAAGAAGCTTATAAAGTTATTTCTAACATAATTCTAAAATATATTTTGTATGTCTCTTTATTTTATGAATTTAAGCTATCTAACGCTTGATCAATTTCAGGTATTTATTATGCAAAATATTGGGTGGTTTTAACGTTAAAAAGTTGTGTAGTTGTAATGTTACCTTTATTCCTAAATGACTTAAGAATCCCAAACGGAAAACAGTTCCCTATATTACATTTTCTTATGGAAGTTCTACAGCCGCAACATGGCGGAAGTGGTGTCACTACTCTGATGCAACAGACCCCCCCCCCCCCCCCCCCCACACACACACATACATGCGCGTGTACACAACTCCCATTATATAGCTACCTGTACGCTAAGGTTGCCTGAGGAGGCCCCTGGCAGTATATCTACTGACGTTATATATATATATATATATATATATACATACATATATATATATATATATATATACATATATATATATATATAATATATATATGTATATATATATATATATATATATATTGTAGAAATCATAGGAGGTGACACCGATTAGGAATAAAATACACAACGAAAAGAAAAGTGAAAAACTTGATTGTTGTAAATACATTCGTCGATTAATATGACCGGATTAATTATGAAATGAAAAACAAATAAACATTGTCCTTATGCAGTTACTTTCTTGATGACCCCAAATAAGTCTTGATTAAAAGAAATAGGAGATAATAGTATATCAGTTGAATACATTACTTAACTTGTATTGAAATTTAAAATTTGGTATAGACAATTAACATGAATCTCAAGCTATTTCATCAGGTAATGTTATTATTGCGGATTACTATGATCTGAATTAAGCCTTTTGAGAAGAACATCTTAGCAGTCTGGTTATCATAGATAAGACATTCAATATTTGGCCAAAATGACGTAAATTTTTTTTCTTTATATGGAATACTTTATATCACATTATCATCATCTTGAGAGCTATTTTTGAAGATCAAGATCCCAATATGTAGTTATAACTAAACTGTATTTTATATTTCTGAAAAAAAAGTATGAAATCCTCTTTCGAAATACAAAACGTAGCAATAGACCAAGTAGGATATTCAAGTGTGTGAAGTGGAGTGATATTGAAAGAGAGAACTAAACTTAAAAAAAAAGAAAAAAAATCATTTGACTCCATTATATCAAAATTCTTACTCAAGAGATAGGAGTATTTTGTGATTGAATGTAATTACTCTCCTGTTGGCCTTTACAAACAACCCTAATGACGACATTGAGCACGGAATTGAAAGCTGCTCCTTATTTCAGGCAACAGAGAGTTCGTGAGCAGCTATAACTTCTTTACATCTCAAGAGAAATTTGTTATAAAAATGGTAATGTTAGGACGCAACCAGAAAGGGTATCATTGCCACATTCTAAAACTCCGACGTCTTGATGGAGTCAATTATAGCGATACTACTCTCAAGAAAGATACACGCTATGCATCAAACATGCAAGACTAGGAATCATTAACTGTCAGAAATAGATACGTTACAGGGACTATAAATCTTCCTATGCTATCCTCTGAAAATTGTGAAAGACAGTATATGTGGAAATTAATATTCTGATTTGGTCTGGGTAATTATAGTATTAATCTTTGAGCTAGAGGCAATGTGCTCTTTTTTATATTTCAGGTAAATTATGTTCATCTGGCATAGTGAATACAAAAGGGAATATGGCCTTAGTATTTTACTCTTTTCAATTAACTACTATGATACACATGGACATTTCAGTGACCTCAGCTGCAAAATAAAACCCTATCAGTAAAGTGAAATTTTCTAAGGAAAAATCAAAGTAATAAAATCCAGTTTATCAGATGAAAAGTTAGATCATGAAGTGCCTGATAGTATCAAGCATATATTTATATATAGTAATATAAAGTAATAATTTAGGTGAAAACATTTAATGTACATAGCAAACGTAAGGTTCCTTAATAAGCAAAATTGCCTAAAACCTGCCTCTGGAGACATAAGAACCTGGAAAATGTTTCTCAAGTGATATACTCAAATACACAGATACACAGACACGCACAAACACACACACGTGTAAGCTTCACCTAACTCACACGCCTACGATCTTCAGGTATAAAAGCCAACAGATAGTCTCATTTCATATTGAAAAATTCATTTTGCTTCCTGCATTAAATGATGAAATATTGTTTTATTGCAATATTCCATTAAAACCTTTATTACAATATTTAGGATTTATGATTTATGTTAGATTTGTGATTGCATCTCCAAACAAGTGAGCAAGTCCTGAACGCGGACATGGTCCTCGTAGAGGACATACCTCCGCCAAGGTGACCTAGAGCGCCATATGTCCTAGAATCATGAATTGATGTGACTTCGACCTTCACATGACCTTGACCTTCACGTGACCTTCAAGTGACCTTGACCTTCACGTGACCTTGACCTTCACATGACCTTGGCTTCAAGTGACCTTGATCTTCAAATGTACTTGACCTTCACGTGACCTTGACCTTCAGGTGACCTTGACCTTCACGTGACCTTGACCTTCACGTGACCTTGACCTTCAAGTGACCTGCTTGACTTTTGACCTTCAAGTGATCTTTGTTCATTTGCCACTGATACTTAATATGACATTGATATAATGCACCAATATGACCTTGACCTTTGACCTTTATAAATTTGAACATCACCCATGGGTTGCGCCTGGACTAGGACTTCCCTGTTGGCTTATGCAAAAGTCAGTGCTTTATTTCTGTCTCTTGATATGGCCACTTATGTCATAGTGACACCAGTGACCCCTGTGACCTTGACCTTGGGGTGACCTTGACCAAAATTTAATCAGTTCTTCCATACACATTGGGGAACTACTTGGCCAAGTTTGAAGTGATTCCGTGTAGAAATGTGGCCTCTACGTTGTCCACAGACAGACAGACAAACAAACAAACAAACAAACCGAACCGAAAACATAACCTCCTGGCGGAGGTAATAATTGTAAGTTGAGGACCTTCTGTAAGGAAATAGATAAATCATGAAAGAAGTAATGAACAATTAAAATAAAATATTTCAAGAACAGTAACAACATTAAAAAAGATATTTCATATATAACCTATAAAAACTTAACAAACCAAAAAGAGAAATAAGATAGAACAGAGATCCCAAGACTACCCTCAAGCAAGAAAACTATATCCCAAGACAGTGGAACACTATGGTACAGAGGCTATGGGACAACCCAAGACAAGAGAAAAACGGCTTGATTTTTGAGTGTCCAGCTAGAAAAGCTGCTTGCCATAGCTAAAGAGTCACATCTACCCTTACCAAGAGGAAAGTAACCATTAAACAATTACAGTGCAATAGTTAACTCCTAGAGTGAAAAACACTTGTTTGGTAATCACAAACTTGTCAGGTGTATGAGGAAATAGGAGAATGTGGAAAGAATAGGCCAGGATACTCGGTGCATTTGTATGCAAAAGAAAAAAATGAGCCGTAACCAGAAAGAGGGATCCGATGTAGTACTGCCTGCCCTCTAGTGGTACTATATCAACGGATGGCTGGTGGCAACATGGATACAAGAACAAAATAAAGTAGAAGATATTCTAACAACATGTAAGATAAAGAAATGGACATAGGTAAAACACATTATGAGAAAGTCAGATAATAGATAGACAGAAAGAATAACAGAATGGGTCCATGGAGATCGCAGAAGAAGCTGTAGAAAGAGAAGAGGATGACCGACGAACCAAGAAATTTGTCGGATGTAGACTAGAAAAGAAAGATGCGAGTGGAAGGACATCTCTGTTGGTTTTTATCAATAAAACAAATTAATGAATCTAGAACGCCAAATACAAATCTAGTGCAGAGTATTTTTTTTTTCCAGAGCAGAAAAATTCTAAAACGAATGGAATTTTGCATACGTGGAAGTTGGAGAGAAAGTGACATCATTTAAAATGCCTTGATTCAGATTTCCTATATCTTAGTAAATGAGGGTTTCTTTGTGAGAGTGTGTTTTTTTTTTTTTTTTATCAAGTGAATTGGCATAATTTGAGTAATATCCATGACAGTATGTAAACGTAAATCTCTTTTATTGGAAAGATCCTTAAGATTAATTTTGGGGAGGTGGTTTTGTGATGTATCACATGACAATGGGGGAGGCTTGTATATAGGCAAGTTCCAGTTACGGAGGGCGCATCTCTTTGGGCATTTAACTTATTACCTACAACATCCTCCAGAAAGCAGATCAAACATTAAATTTTCACTTTGCTACTGACACCTCTGTTCCCTTAGACATCTCTGATCTCAAAAATAATAATGATTGTACTTTGTTGAACTCTTCTTAAGGAACTGTTAAAATGTTAGTATAAATTTGTAAAACTAGTAGCACTCGAGGTTTGAATTGCTTATGGAACTCGTGTTACTACAAATGGAAACGCTTTCACATCCATAAATATTTTCAAACCTAAAAAAAAAAAAAAAAAAAAAAAAAAAAAAAAAAAAAAAAACATCAGAGGCAATGGCAGTGTGTGCTTGAAGAGATTTGAATACTACAGTCAGGGAAATAAAAACCATTCAATCCATTGGAGATGCAGAGAATACCGGCGAAATAGGGATAGAACATTCATTACCACATTAGGAAATTGTGTTATTTCCCTTTCGTAGCCAGAACATTCATATTTTCCGGATGGAAAAGGCACTAAAGCAAGAGCTGCAGTAATAGAGAAAAAAAAAAAAAAAAACATATGACTGGAATAGGTACAACTATCATGGCAGTTACAGGACATCAGAGTCAAAGTTTATAATGAGAAACTGTTATGCTATTGCAAAAAAAAAAAAAAAAAAAAAAAAAAACAGTCTGCAGCGTACCCTACAACGAATTACAAGAGTTTCGATTATTATTATTATTATTATTATTATTATTATTATTATTATTATTATTATTATTATTATTATTATTATTACTTGCTAAGCTGCAATCCTAGGTAGAACAATGAGGATGCTATAAGCCCGGGGGTCCCAACAGGCAATATAGCCCAGTGAGGAAAGGAAACAGGGGAGAATATGTCAAAAATAGGCCAGACTATTCGGTGTATGTGTAGGCAAAGAGAAAAAGAACCGTAACGAGAAAAAAGGATCCAATGTAGCACTGTCCGGCCAGTCAAAGGACCCAGTAACTCTCTAACAGTAGTATCTCAACGGGGGGCTGGTGCCCTTAATTGATCGTTCAATATATTCCATAAATTTTAGAAGGAAAATTCACAATTACATTTTAGTTTATAATACCTAGAAAATTTTCCTTCTGTGTTTTGTGTTCGAATGATAATTTTTCAAATAGAATCTATTGAGGTAAAAGTGAACAAAAGTCATGATGGCTGAAATGAATTAAGCATGAAAAGTCCAGTGATGAAATATGTTGGTGATGAAATGTCGTATAAAGAATTGTCTGGTGATAATCTGAGGCAAGATCAAATGACTTATGCTGATTTGCCAGATGATTAAATGACGAGTGATGAAGTGTCACCTAGCCATGATAATAGCCTGAAGAATCAGGGTGAAAGGTTAGTGATGTTTCATTGGGTTGTTTTTTATTTGCTTGCACACACACACGCATATATATATACATATATATATATATATATATATATATATATATATATATATATATATATATATATATATATATATATTCAATCTCAAAATAATCAATTTTGAAAAAGAAAAAAAAATACGCAGTTAGTTCTCACCATTTACAATAAAAAAATTTCAACTTCGATATTACCTGTCTTCACCTTTAGCCACCCCTTTTCTTATATAATCTTACTCTATTCCATGAATTTTCACAGTTGTAAAAAGAATTTTTTCTTCTCAATTTTACCATTCAATTTCCGCCATAACTACTTCATTCACTTAAATCATTTGTGCATCCGTATCAGTCACACTACAATATTAATTTTCGTATGTATTTCCATGCGTCTAAATTTTCCCTTGCAGAGCATTCATGCAGACATTCACCCTCTTGTCAACTCTGTCCTCTACTCGTGCCTCACACGTATTATTTTCGACTTCATATTTAGGATATGCCATACCATCAAGTATTTAAATTGAAGTCACCCCTGCAGGTATCGTTCTCACTCAACAATTTACAATATTCCTCAATATCTTGGATTCTCAAAATATGTTCCTTTTCATTCCTCCTATATACCCTATACTCCACTGGTAAATCCCATCCAAAATACAAATGTACTGTACGTACATCATATAACATACAGGCTAACCTCCAATAATTTCTTCGATAATTCACCTTCAAACTCACTAGTTTCTTTCTTATATACAATTTCTTCCCTTACTTAATTAATCACCTTCGTTTCCAGCTCATTTTTGCTACCTAGTATTTCTATTTTCAAACCCTTGTGTCCCAAATTACTTAAACCAAATAAACACATTTAAATGCCACGTCTTCCCCATCGAAACTTTGTTTCACGACAATACCTTCAGACAAATTTCCATAATTCCACACCTCTCTTCTTATTTTCCATATTACCATGAATTATTGACATTGCATCTGCTATTGCATTCATGACTGATAGTCCATTAGATGGTATTGGGGAAAGCCCCCGCCAATACCAAGGCAGTGTTCAAACAAGTTGTTCTACACATCTCTGAACAACTCTGTGAATGAGTTGTTTTTTGTTTGTAGGTTTGGGAATCGCAAGTAGTGTATAACAAAATCTATAGAGTACCCATAATATATAATTAAGAAGATCAATGATAACTAGTATTACAGCATGTGGCAGCTTCAGTATATATAATGTGGTGTAGATGTGTGTGTGTTACAAGTATGTTATATTCACCGATAAACTTTTCCATTGTAGATTTACGAAACATTTGGATGACAATAATTAAAGCTAAATCTGTAACTTGCCAGGTATACAGAATCATGCTTTTTATGAAGGTCATAAAGCATTACATAATATATTTTCCTATGTAAAATTCAACAGATAATGGATATATGAGTGCAGTATAAGTATAGAGGGTAGCAGCCCAGTCTCATGGGGTATAACATAAATCTGAATGTATACACGTAAGGACTTGCTTCGTTATTGCATGGTCACAATTTCAATCTAGGCCTACAGTGCTAAATTGTGGGGAAGGCTAACGCTCTCCTTTGACTCTAGTACTAATAGTACTAGTATTCAGCCATCTCCTCAGCGCCAATCAGCTGCTGAGATGTGAGAGAATAGAGCCTACTAGTTTTAAACGCATGTAAGATATTCCTCTGATACTCTCTCAGATATCACAGGAATGCCTGGTTATCTCTTATTTGGTCTTGTCTGCTACCTTGCACGCTTGCATTATAATGCCTCATATATTTTCTATTGGATTGATATCACAGCCATTAGGGGGCCAGTCCAAGAGTGGAGTTTCTTGATGGCATAGAAATCAATTTCTGTTATTGCACTATTATTGCATAGATCCACAAACTAGGAAGAAAGGAAGTCTAGAATATTACTATATTGATACAAACTCATATTACAATCAATTGTCACTAGTTCCCAACTTCACTCTACCACTTCCAACCATGCATGGCTTTGCTGATCCATTTTGACCTATCCACTGAACTTATATTGTTAGCATCATATTCACCGGGCATTACCTCTAGTGCTACGCTACATTCGTCAAGGAAACTAATTGAACGCCACACATTCACGTTCTCTACAGCAAATAATTGACTGATGATTGTTCTTTGGTTTATTTAAAGCAAAGCAGCATTTTGATTTTGAATTAAATTTAATCAGGTATTACCTGTATCCTTAAATAAATGTTTTACTGGCAGATTTCAGAATGCTATAACAATATTTAACTTTACTTTATATAACAATTCGAATCTCATTTATTTAAAGAAAAAACTAACATCGTTTAAAACATACGTGTGATGCTATCATGGAAACTACAGACACCAGTAATTACAACCATCACCATAAAGCTATTAGTATAAGTTCTTGTAAGAATTGGCGTAGTTCTTTCAGAAACCATTAATGACTAAAAATATTTTAATGGTTTAATATTCAATGGAGATCCTATTGTACATGTCCTGTTACATTTAGATATAATACACGTGTCCCAAATATCTATATACAGCACATGGTGTGCCATATCATGCTAATGGCAGTGAGGTCTTGAATGGTGCTTAGGCGCCATTGAGACTAGCATGCTGCTCCATCGTTACAATGCGTGTGGGGGGGGGGGGGGGTGTTTGGTTTGGTTTTGATATGACATTTCTCCTCATACAAACTCCACTTACCTACTAAGTTTCTACACAGGATCAACCCTCACATTACCAAATTGACAGCTTGGCCTGATAACGAGCGATTATCAATCCCCTTTCTTGAGGTTTCTTAGGATAATATAGGTAAAACCACAACTAATGAATGAATGTATTATGTATCATCCTATCACAACCCCAAATCGGTTAATAGAACAAAAGTTTAAAAATTTTCGCCCGCAAGTGGGAATATTTTATTCAGAAATCCTTACATATGTAGACAATGTGGGCAATATATCAGTGTTGGAAGGACAACCAGACCCACTTTTTTTCCCACATCATGCATCACGTCAAATAACATCATCAGATGTGTCAAATTATACATCGCAGTTGGTTAACGTTACTGAGGTGGGGTCAGCAATTTGGTCGTTCATATGAAGAGAATAAGAAGAAGTTTTGGAAAGAAGTGAAGAGAGTAAGGAAGGCTGGCTCAACAATTGAAGAGACAGTGAAAGATGGAAATAGAAGGTTGTTAAAAGGAGATGAAGCAAGGAAAACGTGGCCGGAATATTTTGAAAGCTTACTGAATGTTGAGGATAATAGGGAGGCAGATATAATTGCTGTTGCAGGTGTTGAGGTGCCGGTGATGGGAGATGAAAATGAGAAAGAGAGATTACAAGAGAGGAAGTGAAGAGAGCACTAGATGAAACATGAGTAGGAAAAGCATGTGATATGGATGGTGTGAGAGCTGAGATGTTGAAGGAAGGGGGTGTGACTGTACTTGAATGGTTGACGAGATGGTTTAACATGTGTTTGTGTTGTCAATGGTACCAGTAGATTGGGTTTGTGCATGTACTGATTAATAGGATTAAGGATAAAACAGAGAATTCAATCTTAGAAGTACAGGGTGGTTTTAGAAGATGGATTGTATGAATCAGATTTTTACAGTTAGGTAGATATGCGAGAAATATTTAGCAAAAGGTAAGGAAGTGTATGTTGCGTTTATGGATCTGGAGAAAGCGTATGATAGAGTTGATAGGGAAGCAATGTGGAATGTGATGAGGTTATATGGAGTTGGTGGAAGGTTGTTGAAAGCAGTGAAAAGTTTCCACAAAGGTAGTAAGGCATATGTTAGGATAGGAAATGAAGTGAGAAATTGGTTTCCGGTGAGAGTGGGGCTGAGACAGGGATGTGTGATGTCGCTGTGGTTGTTTATGGAGTGGTGAGAGGGGTGAATGCTCGACTGCTTGGACGAGGATTGAAACTGGTAGACGAGAATGACCATGAATGGGAGGTAAATCAGTTTTTGTTTGCGGATGATACTGAACTGGTTGCAGACCCAGAAGAGAAGCTTGGCCGATTAGTGACAGAATTTGGAAGGGTGTGTGAGAGAAGGAAGTTGAGAGTTAATGTGAGTAAGGGTAAGGTTATGAGATGTACAAGAAGGGAAGGTGGTACGAGGTTGAATGTCATGTTGAATGGAGAGTTATTTGAGGAGGTGGATCAGTTTAAGTACTAGGGGTCTGTTATTGCAGCAAATGGTGGAGTGGAAGCAGTTCTATGTCAGAGAGTGAATGAAGGATGCAAAGTGTTGGGGGCAGTTAAGGGAGTAGTGAAAAATAGACGATTGGGCATGAATGTAAAGAGAGTTCTATACGAGAAAGTGATTGTACCAACTGTGATGTATGGATCAGAGTTGTGGGGAATGAAAGTGATGGAGAGACAGAAATTGAACGTGTTTGAGATGAAGTGTCTAAGGAGTATGGCTGGTGTATCTCGAGTAGATAGGGTTTGGAACGAAGTGGTGAGGGTGAGAACGGGTGTAAGAAATGAGTTAGCAGCTAGAGTGGATATGAATGTGTTGAGGTGGTTTGGCCATGTTGAGAGAATAGAAAATGGCTGTCTGCTAAAGAAGGTGATGAATACAAGAGTTGATGGGAGAAGTACAAGAGGAAGGCCAAGGTTTGGGTTGATGGATGGAGTGAAGGAAGCTCTGGGTGATAGGAGGATAGATGTGAGAGAGGCAAAAGAGCGTGCTAAAAATAGGAATGAATGGCGAGCGATTGTGACGCAGTTCTGGGAGGCCCTGCTGCTTCCTCTGGTGCCTTGGATGACCACAAAGGTAACAGCAGTAGGGGATTCAGCGTTATGAAGCTCCATCTGTGGTGGATAACGGAGGGGCGTAGGCTGTGGCACCCTAGCAGTACCAGCCAAACCTGGTTGAGTCCCTTGTCAGGCTGGGAGGAACGTAGAGAGGAGAGGTCCCCTTTTTTGTTTGATCTGTTTGATGTCGGCTACCCTCCCCCCCAAAAAAAAATGGGGGAAGTGCCTTGATATATGTATGTATAATACTTAAAAGACCCGATGCTTAAACTAGATGCAATTCTATTTACATATGTTGAACTTGATCTGTTTATCATGAATGCCTTTCAGAAACCTTTGTACAAGGTTTATCATTAGTCAAATTTTTTTTATCATTTTTATATAAAGAGATCCGTAAAAGTGATTTTATTGTTTCATTTAGTGTCTTGAATATGTAGGAGTAACAAAATGTAGAAGCATACCAAGCTTTACTGTAAGAACTGTTAGTATACTTTCAAGTGAATATGATTTAAAAGAAAAAAAAATTATGACTAAGCTATAATTTCTATGCTTGTACTGTATATTCAATACACACACTTTCTCGAAATATCTCTTTACAGTTACATAAAGTTATAGTATGTCTAGAGGTTATTAAAGAGTCAGCATGATTGTACCTAAATTTGATTCATGGAGATTTTACATTTAAAATACAGCATGTCCAAGTTATTGATAAGACAGATTGTTTCTTTACAATTTCTGGTCTATAAATATGAAATTCTTGGGAAAGATCATTTTTTTTCCCGTGGTCAATATGGTTCTCCCCGCCGTTCTCCCCACAAGAAAGTGTATTTAATTTCAGTCTAAGTTGTGCTGAATACGTAGATGATGAGTAAGTGTGTTATCCTACAACTGCAAGAATAATTATGTTTGGTATTTTGCCCATACTGTTTAAGTAATGAGGCTGATACAGTTTTTGAAATACAACTTCGTTATGGGTTTAATGTACCCAACTTAATTGGAAATATTAATCAGATATTTCATATTATTTTCATAATTCTAAGGCATATGTAAGACTGTAACATAAATTATATATTGAATGTGTCTATGCGTTGCCCTCACACCCTCATTGTCTTGTCGCCTTTTTACGAAGATTCGGATTTATTATTTTATCTGTAGCCTACTCGGTAAAGCAAATAACCTGCACACTCGAGCACGGTTGGGTGAACATTTGCCTCTAAAGCGTGAAGCAACAACAGTATTTTGTAGTCTAATTTGTGAGAAAGCATCTTCCTCGTGAGCCAATGTTTTGCCTTTTCAGACTATTAGGCTTTATTGTTAAAGTATGGAAACGGAATGGGGGAGAATAAGCGTTAGCTGTCAGGTTGATGGAGTGATACTGCGTAGAGAGAGAGAGAGATAGAGAGAGAGAGAGGGCCAGTATGGTGTTAGTCTTGTATTATTATTATTATTATTATTATTACTTGCTAAGCTACAACCCTACTTGGAAAAGCAGTATGCTATAAACCCAGGGGGTCCAACAAGGAAAATAGCCCAGTGAGGAAAGGAAACAAGGACAAATAAAACATTTTAAGAACAGTAACAACCTTAAGATAAATATTTCCTATATGAAGTATAAAGAGTTTAAAAATCAAGAGGAAGAGAAATAAGATAGAATAGCGTGCCCGAGTGTACCCTCAAGCAAGAGAACTCTAAACCAAGAGAGTGGAAAACCATGGTACAGAGGCTATAGCACTATCCAACACTAGAGAACAATGGTTTGATTTTGGAATGTCCTTCTACTGGAAGAGCTGCTTGCCATAGCTAAAGAGTCCCATCTATAATTGCCAATAGGGAAGTGACCACTGAACAATTACAGTACAGTAACTCCTTGGTGGAAGAAGAATTGTGTGTTAACTTCAATGTTGTCATGTGTATGAAGACAGAGGAGAATCTGCAAAGAATAGGCCAGACTATTCGGTTTATGTGTAGGCAAAGGGAAAATTAACCCTAACCAGAAAGAAGGATCCAATGTAGTACTGTCTAGCCAGTCAGAGGACACCATAACTCTCTAGCAGTAGTATCTCAACGGGTGGTTGGTTAATAGTTTTATATGCTTATGAGCAGTTGCTGTTGACTTATCGATTATCGTTACAGTAAGTTCAGTTTATATTCGTGTGTTATGTGAATTTCCGCACATAACTTTTTTTTTTTTTTTCTTCATCTTAAAGGTTTGATCTTATTTCAATGAAACGGAGTTAAACTGTAAATCTGTGGTACTTTACTTATCCCCATAGACCACGTTAATTAGATTTTATATATATATATATATATATATATATATATATATATATATATATATATATATATATATATATATATATATATATATATAAGAGAGAGAGAGAGAGAGAGAGAGAGAGAGAGAGAGAGAGAGAGAGAGAGAGAGGAGAGAGAGAGAGAGAGAGAGATTATGAAGGGTTATTCCCTTAATTTCGTGTTCTTCCTTGTTTATGGGTTGATCTTGATGACTAAGACAGGCAAGGTGATTATGAATAGCACGGAACATTGTGTTGTGTGACTCATTGTTGTTAAATATTTTATTACGTTGAGTAATTTGTATTGGACTGTTGTATTTCCTTTCTTTGAAGATAAATGCCGTTGCTTGGGACACTTGACTTTGATCCTCAGACTAATAGCTCCTATCAAAGAGTATACATGTTCTATAACACCCCTATTCTAAACCTCGCTTTTATGGGAAACACACCTGACCGGCACCGACTGTCTTTTAGAAGAGTATTTGCCATTATTCAAAATTTCTTCCACTATTCAAATACTTTTATAATAATAGTCCCTCAGGAAACTACAATGTATTTTTTCACATACCACTATTCTCGTCTATGTTGCAAATATCTAGATTTCTTTTAGTACCTACTACAGCCAAAAATGCTGAGATCTCTTATTTTCTCAATTGATTGATACTTTTTTGTAGAATTCTCTTTTAATCGAAGCTAGGAATAAAACTTAAAACATGTTCTTCAATCACAGGATTTGAGAATTCCATAAGAAGCAGATGTCAAGTGACATAGCACGAACACGAACACTGTACTCATTTATATACAGTATAACCTACACACCCGTCTGGAAGCATGATCAAATATTCATATAGATTTATATTCATAGAATGTGCAAAGGTGAACACAAATCTCATATTAAGATGATACCGGATATCACTAGACTCTTTTCCCATTGCCTATAAATACACTGAATAGACTGGCCCATTCTCCTCTAGCCCTATACAGCTAACAACACTGAGATTACCAAACAGTTCATCTCTCAAGGGGTTACCTACTGCACTGCAAATATTCAGTGGCTACTTTCTTCTTGGCAAAGGTAGAAGAGACTCTTTAGCTATGGTAAGCCGCTCTTCTAGGAGAAGGACAGTCCAAAATCAAACCATTGTTATCTAGTCTTGGGTATTGCCATAGTATTTGTACCATGGTCTTCCACTGTCTTGGGCTATTCTATATATTCAACTTCTTATTTTGCTAAAGTTTTCGTGGTTTATATATGAAATATTAATTTTAATGCTGTTACTCCTCTTTAAATATCTTATTTTAATTACTTTTATTTCCTGTTTTCCTTTCCTCACTGGGCTATTTTCCCTGTTAGAGCCCTTGGGCTTGTAGCGTTCTGCTTTTCCAACTAGGGCTGTAGCTTGGCAAGTAATAATAATAATAATAATAATAATAATAATAATAATAATAATAATAATAATAATTATTATTATTATTATTATAATAATAATAATAATAATAATAATAATAATAATAATAATAATAATAATAATAATAATAATAATAATAACAAAATCTACTGGCACGGGAACCCCATACATTCTCCCTTATATTCAATACCCAATAAGTTCACAAGTTCAAAGAGCTTTCTTTTGCCATATGTAAGCGTTAGAGAATATATGTATCTTATTTGCCAAAACAGAGAGAGAGAGAGAGAGAGAGAGAGAGAGAGAGAGAGAGAGAGAGAGAGAGAGAGAGAGAGAGAGAGAGAGAGAGAGCTAACCATAGTCCAGGCTAGGGGCCATGTGACCTTGTTTTATTACATATACAATGTTTTTTTTTTGTTTTTTTTTTTTTTTTGTAGCTTCTATTCAATCTTGACCTTCTCATTCAGAATCTAATGAGTGCCACCTTGAAAATATTGAGGGTGTTAAAAAAAAAAAATCCAAGATGGCCGCCAGAAATGATTAGATAATTGTTTTTATTTTTTCTTCTGCACAGCAACACATTATCATTGACAAATTAAAGTTTGTTTTGATAAAAGATCATGTTAATAGTGTATGTCAATTTTTTGGGTCTAATCTAGGTAAAAGTTTGCTAAAATATAATATCCAAAATGGCCGACTAAGAAGTACAAATTATAATTCTTACGTTCTTCTGTCTGCAAACTCAACATTAGTCATACAAATGATTTTGGTTTGATAAAAAGTATTTCAATAATTGTTTTAAGTTCTTTTATACTTGCAAAGAACAGTTAAAAGTAAAATCCAAGATGGCTGCCATAAATACTTAAGATAATGTTATATGTTGTATGTTATATGAAGTATGTTTTCTTCTGTACATCAAGTAATCATAGTTCACACACTAAACTAAGTCTAGGATGGCCAAAAGATCCTTGACAGAACCTTAAATACTGTTTATTCATAATCAGTGTCTGCATCATCTTAACTGTGTTCATCCTCTTCCATTCTCGCGGAATTCTCGCAGGATTGTTCACCCCGGCATTTACAGAATTCAGTGCATGCTATGCTGAACTTATTGCAGCTGCAAAGTGCTGATTTTCAGCCTGTCTTGCAACCACAGCTGATGAGATTCAGTATCTGGTCAAGGACAACTGCGTGGCCTTCACTCAGGTAAACAGGCATGAGCACAGATGACGTCTTCTTCCAGCCAAACTCTTTTGGGTCCAGCTTTGGAGGTGTTGACAAGCCCGCAGCCTTCCATATAATTATTTGATAGTAGGCACGTTCACAATGGGGCCTAAATGAAGCTGCTGTTGGAGGTAAGCTGCTAAGTTTTGGAGGTACATGCCTCCAAACTTCCTAGTGAATATAGTTGCACGAATCAAGTTCAAGGATTTTCCGAACTTCTGCCCATACAGTGTAGATACAAATTTCAAACATGACTCGGTGACCTCATCAAGAGATGAATATGTATTGCTCAACATGAGAAAGGCAGAAAATGTTTCCAGTTTTTTCAAGACTGTTGTCTTCCCAATGCCAGAAAAATCTGAGACTGAATCACATCCAGTCAGTGCATGGGCTCCAAGAAGATTGGGCATGAACTTGGTATGTTTTTTCACAATTTTATTGATGTCAATGATGGCACGATTTCTTGAACATGACTCCATGATGAGTTTAGTTGTTTCTGGCATGTTGTTGGTACGTGCATGAAGATGATGGGCAAGAATAACAAGAACATCTGTGTCATCAGAAACCACCTTGATCGGTGAGTGTCCTGCGACAGCTTCTTTAATCATGTGGTATGCCATCAGAACATCAGCTTCCTCATGTGTCACAGCTGTTTCCATAACACCTGCGCCAACATCTATTGGATGGTCATCAGGACCTGTCACGACAATTCTCTTGCCTTCAGGAACTTCCTTTTGACAGTAGTTCATCCACAATCAACTTAATGAGCTGTTCCTTGTTTGCAGTGACGTTCAATGTGAGATTCTGCTTAGGGAGAGGACAGTCACCTGTGAGTCTGAATACACGACTGCCGTCCTTTGCACATGTTGAACGAGGAGCTAGATTTCACACTATTTTCATAGTACTGTCACATACAACATGTAATACTTCTGCAGTGCTCACATGACGCCAAATGCTAGCTACCGCAGCATTGACAAATGCAGACACCTTTGCCGGTGAAGAAGGCCATGATACTGTCCACAGAATGGCACATCCATCCAGAATGACATCTTGTGAGACTTGCCTATTCCTTTGACCACATTCTACTTTTATCTTTTATTTTAACACTGACTTGGAAGTTGATCTCATCTCACCATTCTTGTCAAACAAAGCAAATGGATACGGAGCCAGTTCATAGGAGAAGAGGGTTCTATTAGAAATAGTCTCCCTTGATGATGCCATAATTCCAATCACTCGGGCATTTATCAATTCAGTATTCACATTCTCAGCTGCTGTATCATGAACTTTCATCTTTGTCAGCACTGTCATTGGATGAATTTTCTTGCTTAGTTTCTCATGGAAACCCCTTGGCCATTGTCCCTCATACTCCAACCACTGAGCAGTGCCAATATTGACAGCTTTATCCACATTAACAATTTTGTCATCTACAACCTGGCCAGAAAAGATATTAACAAGGCCTCTAGCTGGGTGCTATTCATGGTCAAATAGATCAATGCAGGTTGACAGTGTATCACATATGTTTTGTCTATCAGCAGCATCTGCTTTGAGCCTTGTGTACCTCTCTTCTTTGTGGCAAGTGACCACTTTCTGAACATCTCCATCCTGCATTGCCTCTAAATCTTTCTTTAACTGGCCAAAGACACCAAGAGAGAGAGAGCCCAGATGTCAACAGTGGTTTCATTTAGTGTAGAACCAATGAGGCCAGATGGTCCTTTGCCATAGCGCATGTAAGTTGTCTCAATGATGAGATCTGACCATATTCCATTCTAGAGGCCATCTTGATGACACATAACATGTTCTCCTTGTAAGAACTTTTAAAGAATATTCGGATGAAGGCGTTGCATGGAATGCAGGTAATAGAGGCCGTACCTTGCGTAGTTCACATGGGAGGCTACAAAGAAATAGGGTGATATCCTCTCCACTGATGCCAAATGAAGTGGCCAATCGCCTTCCCTTTTAGCTCGAATGAACTGCATCATTATTAGCACTGGTTTTATTAAACAGTTCTCCCACAGCTTGATGGTCCTACTGCGTTTGCTGCTTTCATCTAACATTTTCTGAAGATCATCAATGTTCTGTCCCACCTCACTATCAAGAACTGGTTGTAACAGATCTTCCACAACTAGATGCAGTGCTCTTATGTTCTCAGGAAATTTCTTGCCAGAGAGAAGTTTAGGCACACCAGCAAATGTGGATTTTAGAATATCCTCAAGTCTAATCCCTGCCATTAAAATCCCAACTGATCCAACAAAACTCATCAACATGTGCATTCCCCCAAGCCTTGGAGCAAACTTTGGAAACATGTCGTAGTCATGCCAAGCTATGTTGACCACCACTTGGTACAACTGCTGGTCACAAGTAAAGATTGTCCATTCCTGACCAGAGAGTGTAGTTATATACTGTGCCTGGACCATTGCTGTGTTCATTGTATCAGGCTCAGTAGGAGACATGTCAAGGAATGGGGTATATATCACACTTGTCCTTTTCTTTATGTGTTCCCCATTGTCCCGTTTAGCTTTTATATTGAAGCTGGCTCAGTGGGAGACATGTCGGGGAATGGGGTGTATATCACACTTGTCCATTTCTTTGGCTGTTCCCCACTGTCCCGTGTCGCTTTCATATTGAAGCCACCATACTCTGGGCACGGACTTCCTCTTATAATTTCTTGAAGGAACACATGATCTTTCCTTGCTGCTTCGTTCTTTGAAACTTGCTTGCTTGCAAGTAATGCAAGTGTGGGAACAACTCTCTTCCCGTACAAATCTGGCATGTCTTTTATTTTGCTACCATGAAAATGCTGGACATTTGTCTCTCCCAAAGATAATTTGGTAGATTTAGTTTCTTCCCATTTCAGGCTTTTAATTTAAAGAGTGCTTTCAGTATCTTTTTTTGTTTCTGAAATTGGTTGCCCAGCTTGTGTAATAGTCATTGCTAGCCCATGGGTTGATTATTAACCATTCTGTGATGAAATCTGTGTCGAAATTGTCAGCTACAAATTGCACAAGCCCATTTTTACTACCAAACTGTGCTAAAGCTCTGTCATCCTTTGCCATGGATGCTGCAGCTGAGACACGGAAACGCCTCACTTCATTATAGGAGGGTGTAATACCAAAGTTATGCAACTGGTCAATTACACTTCGTTGTTGACTAAGCAAAACACCCAGTGCCACTCTTAGGCAGGTTGCTTAGCCACACACAACACTCAAGATAATATGTCCAATCATTGCTGCTGGTAGAGTTGAATTCAGCTCAGGTGATATTTCTCCAAGAAGTGTTAGCAAGGTCTCACTGCATTCTCCTGAAAGGCAGCAGGCTACTATGTTCAATGTGAAATATAATCAGGATACTGTACATTTCATTTTTAAATATAATAAAAATGCAGAATTTACTATACCTGTTGCTTATATGTTTACTGTTACACATGTCCATCATGGCACAGATGATAGCTTAATACATGTTATTTATATATATATATATATATATATGTGTGTGTGTGTGTGTGTGTGTATATATTATATACATATATACATATATATATGTATATATATATATATATATATATAGTGTGTGTGTGTGTGTGTGTGTGAGTGTACATACCTGTAACAGTATCAAGTGACAAGTGTGTTATATGTCTTAGTATCAGGCTTGTGTTCCAGACACTCAGTTCTTATCTTCCTGCCTAAATTAGTGATTGTTCGTGAGCTGCAGTCATTTTCAACATCACCCATAATGCAGAGTTTAGCGGCTGCTTTTTTCCTTGATACAAGAATTGATGCTACACCCGGTGATGACAGTATTATAAAGGCTGGATAAAGAGTCTCGCCAAGGTAATTCATGAGTGAGCGACGTGACATCTGAGTTCCTCCTAAGTTCAAATACAGTTTGCGCAGCTCTACACTGTTCCAAATCTATGACTAACCTGCATATAATCCAATCCTTCAGCGGCCATTTTAGATGTTAATGAGTACTAATTAAGTATAATTAATTCATTTGTGTTTAATTAGCAACCTTAATTTTTATTTTTAGGGACTGTGATACATTTTGACTCATGTTTCTCTATGTTTTATGTGCTTTATGATACAATACAATAAAACACTTATTATTATTTAAGTTGGAATTTATCGTCTGCACGAAAGCCCTCAGGGTTTCAAAACTGGCACTCTATGGATTTGGAATTTGCACCTAAATATTGACCAGAAACAAAAAACAAAAAAAAAAAAAACATTGTATACGTCAAAAATCAAGGTTGCACCACACTTATCATTAGCCCTAGCTCAGACTACCATATCATAAACGTCCTCAAAGGTCAGCCTATTCCTAGGCACAATGAAAGTACTTATTCTAATTTAGTCTTTTCCCCTTTTCCTTTTATCATCATCATCTCCTACGCCTATTGACGTAAAGGGCCTCAGTTAGATTCCCCCAGACGTCTCTATCCTGAGCATTTAAATCAATACTTCTCCATTCATCATCTCCCACTTCCCGCTTTATAGTTCTCAACCATGCAGGCCTGAGATTTCCAACTCTTTTAGTGCCTTGTGGAGCCCAGCTGAACGTTTGGTGAACTAATCTCTCTTGTGGGGGGGGGGGGGGGGTCGGTTGCGAAGAGCATGCCCAAACCATCTCCATCTACCCCTCATCATGATCACATCCACAAATGGCTCTTGAGTAATCTCTCTTATACTTTCATCTTTAATTCTGTCCTGCCATTTAACTCCCAATATTTTTCCGAGGGCTTAGTTTTCAAATCTACAAACTCTGTTGGATATTGTTTGAATGTCATACCACGACTACTGTCCATATAATAACACTGAAATCACTAATCTGATATATAGCTTGGTTTTTATATGTAATTTCATGCGATTAGATTTCCAAATCTTACTAAACCTAGTCATTGCCTGATTTGCTTTTTTCAATCTTTGATTAATCTCAAATTCTGAAGACACAGTAATAGTGATCATAGTTCCTAAATATCTAAACCATTCCGCCTCATCAATCCTTCCTCCTTCCAATGATATTTCATCTTCCATTGCACATTCTGTTCTCATCATCTCTGTCTTCCTTTTATCTATCTTGAGCCCCACCTCATGTGATATTTCATGCATTATGGTAAGCAAGCTTTTCAGGTCCTGTCACGTTGTTCTAATAAGGACAACGTCATCTGCATACTCTAGGTCTGCTAATATCCTTTTACCAATCCAGTCCAATCCTTCTCTGCCAGCCCCAACTGTTCTATGCATTACAAAATCTATGAGGAGGATAAACAACATAAGTGACAACACGTTCCCTTTAAATATTCCACTGTTCACTGTAAATTCATTTGACAGGACTCCATTAATATTAACTCTTGTACAAACTTAATGAAATTTACATATCAAAGGGGAACTCCAAAACAATGCATGACTCTCCAAAAAATTGGTGGTACACACTATCAAAGGCTTTTTCAGAGTCCACAAATAGCATCAAAAGTGGATTTTTATATTCTAAATATTGCTGTACAACAGGGCTTAAAATGAAAATTTCGCCAGTGCAACTTCTACCTACTCGAAAACCTGCTTTTTTTCTCTCATCTTTTCATCAATCTTTATATCTAGTCTTTCTAGGATGAGCATACTATATATTTTCATGATCACTGACGTAAGTGTGATGCCTCTGTTATTATTGCAATCAGTCTCATCTCTGGGAGTCACTTCATTTCCAGCCAAAATCATCTCAGCAGTTAATCCATCGTATCCAGTGGCTTTCCATCTCTTGAGTTTTCTAACAATAGCTTCGACTTCAAACACACTGAATTCATTCATGGGCTCATAAAGGTCCTCTTCAGCTTCAGGTATGTCAATCAAATTATTCCCTTCATATCTCCTATTCATGACCTCACTAAAGTGTTCCACCCAACGTGGTCTTTCTTCTTCTTCTGTTGTTATAATAAATTTATCTCTCTTTTTGGTGGGTATATGCTGCTCCATATTTGCCTAAGAAGAGCTTTCATTAATAATTCTATGAGAAAATCTCACACTTGAATCCATAGTTTTCTCAGCCTCTTATGCTTTCCTGTCTAGATATTCTCTTCAATCACTCCTGTTTTTTTTTTCCTTTATATATATATATATATATATATATATGTATATATATATATGTATATATATATATATATATATATATATGCTAAACTAATTATGATTCTCTACCTTGTAATTTTCCTTACTTCCTCAGAAACTCAAATAATCAATTTCTGTCTTTGTCTCCTTTTGATAGTATCCCAAGTATCATTTGATATCCATGGTTTTCTCCTTGTTACTGCAGGTCCCAAAAGTTTACTACCAACTAACTGATAGATGTTCTTAATTTAACACCATTCTTCATTAGTTGTCTGTTCGTCTTTTATAGTCTCCAAGACTGCACATCAATTCTTACGTTCAATAGTAAATGTTTCTATGTGTTTATCTCCTAGAAGCTTAGTTGTATCAAGCCTTGGTTTACTATCAACATGTCTGTTGGGTGCTTTCAGTTTTAATTCCAGTGTGGCAATGAGGAGCTGGTGATCAATACCAATATCTGTACCTCTATAGCTTCTTACATTTTTCAGAGTCCGCCTTCACTCTTTATTAATAGTTGTGGTCTATTTGATTTTTGTAATTGACACGTGATTAAGTTCATGTATATTTGTGAACGCTCTTGTGCTAAAAAAAATTTTTTCAAATAACAAGATTGTTTGTTGAACAAAAACTTATAAAGTTTCCTCAAATTTCATTTGCAACCTCGCCAAGATGCTCAACACTCATTACATTCTCTATACCTTGATTATTCCTTTCAACTTTAGCATTGAAGTCACCAATTACAATTTTCATATCTTTCTCTGGGATATCTTCTATTACACTTTGCAGTTGGTCATAGTATTCGTCTTTTGTTTCTTCAGGTGACTTATTTTTGGGTGCATAGCAACCTATAATACTAATTTTGCAATGCTTTGATTTAAACTTTTAAGGTAACAAGCTACTATTTATAGGTCTCCTTTTATAGATATGATATGATGTGTATATATATATATATATATATATATATATATTATCAAATAAGTCATATATTTTATACATTAATGTCTGGATTCTCTTATCGACCTCGGGATCAGAGTCTTGAGGCGAGATCACTCATAGACAATAGCACCTGACTGGCTGGGAATCGAACCCTGGTCCAGGATGCTTGTATGACCGTGACCGTACCATTTAACCAAGAAGAAAGATAAAAGTCAATGACAATTCTTCTTTATATATATTTGACAAATTAAGGTTCTTTGTACTTAGCATTGAAATTAACCTATCTTCACCATCGTAGCTAATTGGTAGGTTTGTAACTTGGCAATCGAATAATGATAAATATTTTTGCACATTTAAAATTTTTTTTTTTTTTCATATTTCAAAGGAGCCATATATTTTAATATATTAATGTCTGATTCTCTTACCGACCTCAGGATTAGAGTCTCAAAGCGAAATCACTCAAAGAAAATAGCATCTGACCGTCTGAGAATTGAACCCTGTTCCAGGATGCTTGTTAGCATTTAGTCACGAAGAAAGATAAAAGTCAATGACCATTCTTCTGTCGAATTCAGTTTTTTTGCACTTAAAATTTAAATCAACCCATCTTTACCAACTTATGTAATATATATATATATATATATATATATTTATATATATATATATATATATATATGTATATATATATATATATATATGTATGTATGTATGTATGTATGTATGTATGTATGTATAAATTCTTATGGGATAAATATCTTTAATTTTAACATCCTGAAGGATAATAATTTCGAGTAAAAGCACTAATTAAGAAGGCGATCGGGTAAAACAAAGATGAAATAACAAAAACTCCGTTGTTGGATGTAGATGGAAGTTAAAATTTAGCCAATTTAACTTTGTTGCGACAGATAGTTTTCATAATTACTACTCTTTCTTTTGCCTAGTCTTACTCACTTTTATATATTAAGAAGATATATATATATATATATATGCGTGTGTGTGTGAGAGAGTATTTTTAAATATATATCATATATATGTATGTATACGTATATACATACATACAGTATATATATATATATATATATGTATATATATATATATATATATATATACATACATATATGAATATATAAATATAAATGTATATACATATATACACACACACACACACACACATATATATATATATATATATATGTATATATATATATATATATATACATATATATGTATATATATATATATATATATATAATTATATATATATATATATATATATATCATCATTATCATGTGCTATAACTAGTTCACTGCGGGGCAAATGCCTCATACATGTGTTTTCCCTCATGTCTGTATGTTCTTTCTATGCCCGTCTATACGTGTAAGTTTTACTTACCTTGTCAATCCATTGACTTCTCTTCCTTCTCTTCTCCTTTTACAATATATATATATATATATATATATATATATATAACTATTTTGCTATTCTTCTTTTCCATTTATTTTCTGTCATTCGCATTATATGTCTTGCCCATGTTCATTTCATTTTCTAATATGTTGTTAGAATACCCTCTACTTTAGTTTCCTCTTGTATCCATGTGCCATTTTTTGTCTCAGTTCCATCACTATTCTTTCCATAAACCTTTGAGGAGTAACCGCTTTATGTTCTAAGGCTTCAGTAAGACTTTAAGTGTTCGGTGAATAAGTTAGTACTGATAGGAGTATCTGTTTTAAAATGCTTAGCGTTCTCTTAATTTCAATTTCATGTCTTGGGGAAAACCTACTATCTGCCTTAAGTACGTAGAGTCATTAACAATCTCTAGAGGTCCGTCCATTACCTTTATTTGTTGTCTGCACTATTATAGAAAATTACATTAGTTTTACTCCTATTTATTTTAAGTCCTACATTTCAGATTTTTCTATTGAAATCAATTTACAATTCCTGCAATGATTCACTAAATAGAAGTCAGCCATCTACAGTTCATAAGTTGTTAGGGTATTCTAAATTAATATTGTTTCTTATATTTTCCATTCAGGCATGTTGTGAATAATTTCTCAATTAGGATTTTATTATTATCCTTACGTAATTTTAAGATATATATATATATATATATATATATATGAATATATATATATATATATATATATTTATATATATATATATATATATATATGAATATATATATATATATATATATGTTGTATGTATGTATGTATGTATGTACAGTATATATAAATATATATATATATATATATATATATATTTATATATGTATATACACACAAACATATATATATATATATATATACAGTATATATATATATATATATATATAAGTTAAATATACATTATCAATAATCATAACAACTTTTTATTCGGAGTACATAATTTTCCGCCTATTTGGTCATTACAGAAACGCATCTGTTCTGCTGACAGTCTATAAGAGCTACCATGTCATACAAGTTACAAATATGGAATTTTTTATCAATATTCACAAATTATATTAATAGACCTATAAGGTTGATCACAAACAAATATATATCCAAATGTACTTATCACCTGGGCATTGACAATGAATTATGTATCTTTTTGAAGTGATATTTTTATTCATTTAAAAACTCTTCATTCAATTTTTTGGCTAATAATTGTTCATTCATAGATAGGAAAGGTAAAGTTTTTTGGACTCGTATATTTAAGAATAGTTATTATTTTAAGATTTAGTTTATCAATGCCTTAAAGATTACCATTTGATACAGGCATTCTTATTATATGTCTTGCCCATGTCCAAATACTGAAAATACCCTTTTCCAAAACCCATGTATGGATAAAGTTGTAAGGATTTAGAAATAAGTTGTAAATTGCATAGGAAAACATCACCCACCTTTTCATACGTAGAGATCCAGTTTCGTCGGTGACTCTTCCAAGACTTTTTCGGTATCTTATTTTCCTTAGCTGGCTGATCAATCTCATATCTTCTTCGAAAAGGTATTGATGGTAGATAAGCTTTTGGGCGAGAGATGCCTTCCATTGTCAGCCTTGGGAATCAAGGTTATTAGAAAGACGGAGGGAGATGCTCAAATCCGTGGAAATGTTTCTGGATTTTTTTCTACCATACATTTCTCTGTACAATAAAATATCAAAAGCTGTCTTGCAGCAATTTATAATTTCTATGACCTTTACATAAACGAAAATGTGATTTGTTATTAAATGACAATTGTTCAATATATTGATATATACTTTGTCGGCTTTTCTTTTATCTGTTTCACTCATATACCTGAGAGAATAAGTAAAAGCTACTTTAGCATTTTATAATTTTCTATGCCATATAACACACACAAACACACACACACACACACACACATATATATATATATATATATATGTGTGTGTGTGTGTGTGTGTGTATATATATATATATATATATAGAGAGAGAGAGAGAGAGAGAGAGAGAGAGAGAGAGAGAGAGGAAAAATGTTAACCAGTTTTGGGCATATTTTGTAACTTTGTAACTTACTTCTCATGTATAATATTAACGGAAACGTGGTTAACTGCTTACTTGGATAATAGTTTCAGTTTGTCTGGATTTTATTGTCATAATCTATATCGAAATAGTCTTGGTGGAGGAATTAAGTTTTATGGGGCAAATAATGTAGAATTCAGAATGATTAATGAGTTCACTTTGTAAATGACTTGTTAGAGATATTAACTGTGGAACTGTTGTTTGGTAATATAAAGGCTGTGTTAACATCAATTTATCATCCTCCTGCGTCTTCCACTGTTAGGAATAATGATCTCATTGATTCACTGGTATTTCATTTAGGAGGACTTTTCCAGATGATATTACTCGTGATTGTTGCTGGAGACATGAATATTAATCTTCTTAACCCAAGTAATTATAGACAGGTAAAACACTTTTGTAAATAGCTTATTTGAATATGGATTTTATCCTCTGATTGCTGTTCCTACCAAATTGAATATTGACAATGTTATAAATAGATTCTCACTATTGGATCATGTTTGGATACCCCATGATTTACGATGCGAGAAACCTTTTCTAATTCCTTTGGGCATCACAGACCATATTCCTGTGGGAGTAACATTGAAGTTTTCTTTTAAAAATGTTCCTACTGTTTTAAAGCAAAACGTTCGACCTCTGCATGAGGGAGCGAAAATCACTTTTAGCATATTATTATTATTATATATTCAGCTAAGTATTTTGCTAGGAGATTTTAACTGCACCTATAATGATTACCTATCATAGTTGTTTGAATGTTTCAACGCTGCATTTATTGTCTACACACGCACAACCAAACCTAAACAACAGGCTCATTTGATCAATCATGTTATTGTTTTTATTTTTTTTTTTTTTTTTTTTTTGGGGGGGGGGGGCCTGCGAATCACTTAAAAACATTGAAAGTGCGCCTTAGTGACTTATTACGGATAATCTTTGGGATTGGATGCGTTGATGGCAGACCAACTGCTAGCACAAATGTTATGTATAAACCAAATAACATGTTAAAGATTAAAAGTATTTTTAAGTATTGTCTCTGTAGACTAATACGACAGTTACTTGATGGAAGCCTTCCAAATATATTTAGCATGTTGTTGGAACCTTATGTAGCCAATCACCATTACGAAACTTGCCAAACAGATTCCGACATCCGCCACTGGTTTGTGGAGTGGAGAGAAGATGGTTACTTCATCAGCTGACTTTATTATATGATCGAGTACCAACAGAGTTGATCATTCAAAGTTGTAAACCATCAGTTAAAAGTTTTAAAACCTATCTATTGAACAATCAGTACTTACTCTTCAGTTATGTTGTGTTTGCTTTCTTATAGTGATTTTTACAATTAGTTCATTCCATACCAGTATTTTCAGATTGTATGTTGTTCTTAAACATTTTAATGTTATTATTTTTCAAATTTTTCACTGAATATGCTTATATTTTTTTCTTCAATTGTACTGTAAGGATTTGACAATAGTTCTCTTTTATACTTGTATTTTCTCATGGTGTTGTTTTTTAGTTATTTGAATGCATGTACTATTCTAATGGTATTTTATGTTTATATTTTTTCCATTTCTTATTGTTAATATTCGTAAAGTTTCTTTCAATTTTATTGTATTCTATTTTTTATATTGATTGACAATGGTTCTATCTATGCCTGTATTTTCTTATAGTGTGTTGTTCATAGACATTTAAATGTATGTGCTATCCTAATGGTATCTTATGTTAATATTATTGTTTTGAATTCTTAAGGTGAATAATTGTACAGTTTTACTTATTACTGATAGAATTTTGATCTTCTAAAGAAATAATGTCCTTGTACATACATTGTTATAGCTGCTTTAAAAGTTTTTTGAAACTTCGGGAGCTTTGGTGCATATTATCCCGTAATATGTAATTAGACCAATAAAGCTCTCTATCTATCTATCTATCTATTTATCATTAACATAGTTATTATCACCTTTTTTATTACCACAACAACAAATTTATAATAATGATAAACATTTGATCATCAAGATAATGAAGAGAAGTTTGTAAGATTAGTGAGGTATGAGGGAGAAAGAGCCACCGTAGAGACAACAATTTGGGGAAACAGAGGCATACACTGTGGAGGTTGGCCTCCATCATGGAACTACTCCGAGTCCATTCCAGTTCCTAGACATAATATGAATTTCTCATCAGAATTAAGGAACAATGAAGGATTGTGAGAACTGACATTTGCTGATTTAGTTATTATGGAAGACACAGAAGACATACTGCGAGGAAGGTTTTATCATGGGAAGGGACCCTAGAAAGGAAAGGATTAAAGGTGAACAATGGGAAGACAGAGAAAGTGATTAGTAGTAGAGAAGGACATGAAGAGGTAAACTATAAAGTATAAGATGGCACAGTACTAAAACAGAAAACTGAGTTTAACTACTTGTGATCAGTGATAACAGAGGAGGGAGGTACTGAGAAAGCATTGAGACAAAGAATGAAGGAAGCATGGTGAAAATATAGTAGCTGGAGTTGTTTTTGAACGGAAATTGCCATTCAGACTCAATATTTAGATTTGCAAAACAGATAGAAGGCTGTACTATTATATGGGACAGAAAAATGGGCATTAATAGAAAAAAATGACTGTTTGAAAGAACTAAGATGAGGATATTGAGATGAAAGGGAGAATCAAAATATGGGAGGATTGTGGGTATACGTAATGTAAAAGATAGGCTAGGGAAGCTCATCCGAGCTTCCATAGAAGTTCGAATTAACCACGAATTAACCAAAAGAGCTAAGAATGTACCACTGAAGGGGGGGGGGGAGGTTTATGAGGCATCAGTGTATCAGATTGTTGTATGTGGTGAGATGGGATATGGGTGGGGTGGGAGTAAGGAAAGAAGATGGAAGGCATAGAATAAGTAGAAACAGTTGACTTAAGCTTCCAACCCTGCTATATAGGGTGACTATTAAGGTTAAAAGAATACAGGTTGACCAAGACACTAGCCACCCATTCAACTACTACTGCTAAAGTGTTATCGGGTCCTTTGTAAGTCCAGAGAGTCCAACATTGGATCCTTCTCTGGTTACAGCTTATATAGCCTGCCCTATTCTTGTAATATTCTCCTCTTTCTTCGTACACCTGAATTCACCAAGGAAACTGCATAATTCTTTTTCACTCATGTGGTTAACTACTGTAATTGTTCAGTGACTACTTCCCACAGATTACAAGTAGAAGAGGCTTTTTAGATATGGCGCGCATCTCTTTTAAGAGTTCTCTTGCTCGAGATTACAATCAAACCCACTAATTTGGTTTAAGGGTCAAGGATGCCTGGTTGTTTATCAAGATGATGCATTCTCCTTAGCTGTTAATTTTTCTTCTATGGTTTTCCTTTTCAAAACCGTCGATAGTGTCTTTTCTTCAGCTAAGCCTTGTACGGTGTATTGACTCCGCCATGTCAAATAATTTTATCCAATATTTTGTTCTTTTATTTGGAAGGTGCATTTTTACTTAATTTTGTATAGTCATGTACATATTGATTGATTTCAAATAAAATGAGACACTTTTATTCTTATTTTGTCTGGATATATTATTATTATTATTATTATTATTATTATTATTATTATTATTATTATCTTGCTAAGCTACAACCCTAGTTGGAAAAGCTGGATGTTATAAGCCATAGGGCTCAAACGGGGAAAGTAGCCCAGTGAGGAAAGGAAATAAGGAAACAAATAAACTACAAGAGAAATAATTATCTTTGGAAATAAAATATTTTAAGAACAGTAACATTAAAATAAATCTTTCATATATTAACTATAAATCCCTAAAAAAAAAACACGAGGAAGAGAAATAAGATAGAACAGTTTGTCTGAGTGCGCCCTCAAGCAAGGGAACTCTAACCCAAGTCAGTGGAAGTCCATGGTACAGAGGCTATAAGACTATCGAAGATTAGAGAACAATGGTTTGATTTTGTAGAAGAGCTGCCTACCATAGCTAAAGTGTCTCTTTTACCCTTACCAAGAGGATAGTAGCTACTGAATAATTACAGTGCAGTAGTACACCCATTGAGCGAAGAAGAATTTCTTGGTAATTTCAGTTTTGACAAGTTTATGAGGACAGCGGATAATGTAGAAAGATTGGGCCAGACTATTCGGTGCATGTGTAGCCAAAAGGGAAAATGAGCCGTAACCAGGGAGAAGGATCCAATATATTCTGGGCAGTCAATGGACCGAATTACTCTCTAGCGGTAGTATCTCAATCGGTGGCTTGTGCCCTGGCCAAGCTACTCCCAGTCTTTGCCAGTGTCGTCTACCCTAGTGGAACACAATATTCGTGGACTTTAAGGCAATATTAGAGACTTTTCAGTTACCTCAAGGCAGTAGGATTTCTTTAATTTTCAGAATCTGTAGTTTCTTAAAAGAGGTATTCGTCTGGGCATGTTATTCCAAGTTTTAAACAAGCAATAATATTGAAACTGGATGCCATTCTCAGAGTAAGGTGAATAGTGGTGTATATCAATTAGTATTGAGTACTCTGATTTTCATAAGTTCTGCTATAAATGTGGATGTCATGAGATTCAAGTTATAAAATTTTGCGGTAGTTTAACAATTTATATTTGTGTTCTCTTTTTTGGGATCCAGACTTGGATTTTTTTATCTTGCATTATCTTGTTATCACTATGACAGATAAAAGATGATAGAGAAGCCTCTTTTGCGCTTGTTGGGTATTTCAGTGATCATCACACGAAGTGGGTGAATTCTATTTTTCCTCTTTAATACCAATGCTTGAGTACTTTTGGCTTTGCCTCTGAGTCAGGCTATGGTCACACCGTAAGTGAGGCTGTTCTAGTAATTCCTTGACTCAGTATACACTTACTCCCCTGGTGTTATAAAATGTAAGGTTTGTCCTCCAGTTGAGACATCTGACCATGGTTGATTTCATTAGTTATTGATACTGAGTAGTGTTATATGTATATTAAATTTATCTATATTTATCTTGAAAACCTTATGAAAATTGTAAATTTTGAAACATTAAATGTTATATTAAGATTTAAACATTATGATGATTTGTAAATGAAAGATGTCATTGTATTTTAGAACAAAACTCTGGACATTTCTAATAATTTGTCGAAACTGCCAGATGTGCTTACATTTAGCATTTCTTTACCTTTTTTGACCTCAGCATCCTTTTAGTCATGCCTAAGCAGTCCAGCACCCCCTACCATTGGATAACACATAGTTACTACAAGGATAGTGTAAAGACTAGTGCAGTGCATTTTGATCATGTATTAGGTTCATTCTCTAAAACAAAAACAGTAATAATGACAATAGCATTTTCAAAAACAATAAGAAAATAAAGGAAAGATCATGGACAAACTCAATAAAAAAAATGCTTAGCAATGCAATTATTGTTGTTGCTTATGTGTGACTAGTTTCTCATGTCATAGCATTTCGTTAGCCAGAGCCACCTCATGTCGTGAAGCAGGCCTCCATGAACACGGTTCTGGATAGCTGTCTTGATCAACCGCATGGCCATGGTCAAGAATTCCTTATAACAAAGGTAAGTAGTTGGGAATGGAGCAATCATCTCCAGTGCTGCTGTCGTCAGTCCAGGATACACAACCAAATGATCACATCAAAAGTGAGAAAGAAATGATGCACGGAATTTTGCCTTGCAGCCCTGGTTCTCTTGCAAATCACTGAATTCCTCCTCTAGATCGTCAGCATCATTCATTCCTGCCAGGAAGGACTGATGAATCTATTCTGGGAATGTCAGATCATTGGGGAAGTACTTTTCCATGGTGGTTTCAATATGCAAAAGACTATTTACAATGGGCTAATTGTCTTATCCCCCAAATTTTCTTTGAGAATTAAAAAGTTTTCCACACTTCCTCCTCCAACTCGACGGTTCCAGAGTGGGAGATTCTTCTTGAAGGCTTTAATCTTCTCTGTGCTGAGAATATTGTTAGCATACATGCCTTGCATGAACATGTTGAGATCCCTCAAATGACATAAAATACTGTACCTACTAGATAGGACGCAGAAAGGATAAACACTTCGTCCTCGAATTTTTCTGAGAAGTTACTCTGATACTCTCGAAGATATATTGCAATCTCATCTTTGAGTTCTATCATATGAGTCAAGATTCTCTCATAGGAAAGCCACTACACTTCTCTATGAAAGAGAACTTGATGTTCACTTCTCATTTCCTCCCAAAGTAATTTAAACCCTCTTTAGGGTAAAGGACGAACCCGAATGAGACTTACAATTTGCACACAGATAGACAGAACATCTTTCAAATGAGGTGGCAACGTCTTTGCTGGCAAGGCATGCCGATAGAGAAAACAGAGCTTCACTATGATACTTGACACCTTCTTTAACAGAACAGCAAAGCCAGACCTGTTTCCGATCATGGCTGGGGCACCATCTGTACCTACTGACCTTATGTTTTCTTATTTTATTTTATGTATCTGAAAAAAAATCAGCCATAAGTCAGAATACACCATCTTCTTTTGGCGATGTTTTGTAATGCCTAAGAGAAGAGGAAATCGTTTTTAATATCACCACCCTTAATGTACTGAGATACACAATCAGCTGACTCCCATTGAAAAGATCAGCCTATTCATCCAGTTGTAGACTAACGCAGACAGGACCATCTTTAATCTCTTGAAAAATCTAGTCAAAATTCATATCAGAATTCTCCCTGTAATGACATCATTGGACAGAGGTACGTCTTTTATCTTCATGGCTGCCTCTGTTCCCAAGACAAGCTCTACCATTCTAATGGTGCATGGCTTAATCAGGTTTTCTGGAGCTAAATGTGAAACCTTCACTCAGATGCACTGGCATACCACCTCGTAGGAAGCATGTAGAAGTGGTTTCTGCATTGGCTTGAATTCAAGTTGGGGTAGTGTACCCTTTTGGTCATAGCTAGCCCTTTTACCATTCAGAGTCCGTTCATGTTCTGCTGATGGAGGTTTTGCCTGGGGTTTTTGGAGTCTAGCAGTCTTCAGATCAGAGTTGCACATAATGGAAGGGCACGTCATGCATTGCGCTCTGTCTTGTCCTCCACGATCATCCATGAGTGTAGTGAATCCATAACTGACATTGTTTTTACTCTATTTCCGTGTTTTCTCCATTCTAAAATCATGGAAACCTATGGACAATATGAAAAACATATTGTTTTGAATATTTAAACATACATATATATATATATATATATATATATATATATATATATATATATATATATATATATATATATATATATATATAATATATATATGTATATATAGATAGATAGATAGATATATAGATATATATATATATATATATATATATATATATATATATATATATATATATATATATATATAGATATATATATATATATATATATATATATATATATATATATATATATATATATATATATATATATATATATATATATATCTATCTATCCATATATCTATCTATCTATCTATCTATCTATATATATATATTTATATATATATATATATATATATATATATATATATATATATATATATATATATATATATATATATATATATATATGGAGCACCGACAATCCAGTGAAGGACAACTCAGCGCCGACAATTAAGCGCCGACAATTCAGTGCTAGACAATTCACCGCAAAGACAGTTCAGCGCAAAGACACTTAAAAAGGAAATGATAAAAGAAAAATAACAAAAGTGTTTTTGCTACATATTTAAAGTAATTAAGTATTTAATGATTCTACAAACCTTAGTAAAAAATAAACTACCTAGCTACTTCTTCAAAGTAATTAAGTAGTAAAATCTTTAAACATATATTCTTAATTCAATAATGTTCCTTCAAAAGAGAAAGAAAGTTGTTAAACTTTCATACACTAGCGCAGATGGAGCGAATTCTTTTAGAAAAGAATCGAGAGCAAATAATTTTGAATGGATTCTTGTATAGCTTAGACAGAAAGCTTGCCAGTGGAAAGGAGTCGTGGTGATGCGTTGATAAAAAATATAAAGGCAGAATTCATGTGGATGGCGGCTCTTCTTGGAAGACAGCGACTGTACATAATCATGTGCCGTAACCTGCAGTAGCTGACATAAAGAAAATACTCTATCAAATTAGAGAGAGAGAGAGAGAGAGAGAGAGAGAGAGAGAGAGAGAGAGAGAGAGAGAGAGAGAGAGAGAGCTGGTTCTTCAAACGATATACAGATATAGGTAGTGATCACCAGCTCCTCATTACCACACTGAAATTAAAACTGAAAGCACCCAACAGAAAGGTAGATAGAATACCTATGTCTGATACAGCTAAGCTTTTAGAAAAAGGGCACAGCAGAGAAATATTTTCAGTTGAATGTAGGAATCAATTTGCGGTCTTAGAGACTTTTAAGAGACGAAAAGCAGCCAGTTAATGAAGAATGGTGTGATATTAAAACATATATCGGTCAGTTGATAGTGGAGTCTTGGGACATGCAAAGCCAGGAATATCAAATGATACTTGGTATACTATAAAAAGGAGAAAAAGACAATAATCGATTGTTGAAAATTTCCGAGGAAGCAATGAAAATTACAAAGTAGAGCATGCTAAGTATTTTAGTATTGATAGTGATGTCAAGAGCAAAGCCAGGAATTAGTGGAAAGAATATTTAGACAGTAAAGCAGACAAGGCTGACAAAGCTATGAATTCAGGAAGTGGCTATGGTTTAAGAATTGCTCATACAACTATCAATGAAATCTCGACTGGGGCAAGGAAGGAACATATAACCACTATACAGAAAAATGGATCTATTATAATAACAGAAAATGAAGAAAGACAACGTTAGATGGAACACTTTAGTGAGGTTACGAATAGGAGATATGAAGGGAATAATTTTATATATATCCCTGAAGCTGATGATGACCTCGATGTGACCATGAATGAATTCGGTGTATTTGAAGTCGAAGCTATCCTTAAAAAAAGAAAAGAAAAAAAAAATGGAAAGCCCCTGATTACGATAGAATAACTGCCCAGAAGGTACTGGCCGGAAAATGAAGTGACTCCGAGACTACTTACAAGATTATTCTGTAAAATGTGGCATGAAGAGACAAAACCTGATGAATGGGAGTTGGAAGTGTTGGTGAGAGTGACAAAAAAGGGAGACCAGGCTGATTGCAATGATTACAGAGGCATAACACTTACATCAGTTGTCATGAAGATATATAGCATGCAAACTCTAAAGAGACTGGAGAGAAAGATTCATGAAAAGCTTAGTAATGAACAAGCAGATTTTCATTTTAAGAGATATTGTACAGGAATGCGTTGAATATAGGATTCCCCTTTTGATGTCATTTTTGGACTATGAAAAAGCCTTTGATAGTGTGCACCGGCAAATTTTGTGTAAGAGTCCTGCATTGTTATGGAATTCCTCTTAAACATATGAATTTGATTAGGTCTGTTCATGAGCATAGCAAATGCAAAGCGTTAGTGGAGTCTTATCAAATGAATTTCCAGTGAACAACAGAGTATTCCAAGGGAATATGCTGTCACTTATGTTGTTTATCCTCATGGATTTTGTAATGAGATGGTGGAGAAGGATTGGACTGGATTGGTGATAGAAATTTAGCAGACCTAAAGTATGCTGCTGATGAAGTCCTTGTCAGCAGAATACCACAGGATTTTTTTTTTTCTTTTTTTTTTTTTTACCAAAATGCATGAAATATTACATAAGGTGGGCTGAAGATAGATAGAAGAAAGATATGAATGATGAGAATGAAGTATGCAAAGGGAAGAGGAAATATAGTTGGAAGGAGAAAGAATTAATGAGGTAGAACTATGATCTCCAATACATGGTCTTTAAAATCAAAATTTTGTAAAATATTAAAAAAAAGCAAATCAGACAATGTCTAGGTTAAGTAAAATTTTTGAATAAAATTGCCTGAAATTACATATGAAAATCAGACTAAATATCAGTTTAGTGAGATCGGTATTACTCTATGGACATGTCATGGTATGAAAATGAATCAATCTTCAATATATTTAGTAGATTTGAGATCAAAGACCTCAGAAGCATATTGGGAGTTAAATGGCAGGACAGAATTAGAAATAAAATTTTGAGATAGATTAATCGGGTGCCGCATGTGGATGAGATCAAGAGTGGTAGATGGAGATGGTTTGGGAATGATCTTCACACTCCCCAAGAGAGATGACTTCACCAAACGTTCAGCTGGGCTCCACAAGGCACTAGAAGAGTTAGAAGACCCACGTCTACGTGGCTGAGGAATATAAAGCGCGAAGCAGGACATGATGAATGGAGAAGTATTGAATTAAAAACTCAAGATAGAGACAACTGGCGAAATCTTGCCGAGGCCCTTGCTTCAATAGGAGTAGGAGGAGATGGTGATGATGATGATGATGATGAAGATATATATATATATATATATATATATATATATATATATATATATATATATATATATATATATATATATATATATATATATATATATAAACACACACACACATATATATATACATATATATATATATATATATATATATATATATATATATATATATATATATATATATATATATATATATATATATATATACAGTATATATATATAAGTAATGCATCATTTGACTGCTGTTCTTTGAGTTGTATAGATTGTAAACATCTCAGGGATATTGATTGATTTTACTCTGCACTTGCAATGTCTGTAAAAGAGGAAAGCTCTCTTTACTCAAGGACAATAAAGAGAAAATGTAAATATATAGTGATACCTGGGTGGAATCGTAATGTAAAATGTAAATACAAAACTGCCAGAATGGACTATTTAAAGTGGTTGCAGTCAGGAAGAATACATGCTGGCCCCGAGTTTGATCAAATGAGGGAAAGTCGCAAAATATTCAAAGAGGCATTAAATGATATAAGAGAAATGAATTTGCTGAGAGGTCTTTATCGATTCAAGAAAAATTTGAGGACAAAGATATGAAACAATTCTGGGGGGATGTAAGGAAAAAGAATAAAAAAGCGAAACAATACGAAATAATTGATTGGGAAAATAATATAGAAAATATAATACAGATTTTTAATAATAAATTTCTATCGTTTGATTTAAACAGTTCAAATGAACTCCCAGAAAATGAATTACTATTAAAATTAATTGAATATTGGATAAAAAAAAGAAAATTCAACATTAAGATATCATTAGATACATTAAAAAGGTTGATTAAAAAACTTAAAAATGGAATTGGTCATGACGGAATTCATGCTATTTTATTGAAAAGGGGTAGTGATCAGTTTTTGAGTTTGTTGTGTGATTTTATGAACGCCTGTTATGGTCATTGTTACTTCCCTCTGGAATTACTTGGCGGGGATATTAATCCTACAATAAAGGACCTAAAAGGAAATGTTTCTGAATCATCGAACTACCGTCCGGTGATGCAGTCGTCACTTATCTTGAAACTCTGTGAAATGCATCTTTTTAGATGTTATGGAAGGAAAGATTAGTTTTAATTCATTGCAGTTTGGGTTTAAAGAGGGAACTTCCACTAGTGATGCATGCATGCTTTTTAAGGAAATAATAAACAGATACACAAGAATGGGTGATAAAGCCTTTGGCCTGTTCATCGACCTCTCTAGGGATTTTGATACCGTTAATCATTTCTTGTTGGGTGATATAATGATTAAAAGACATTTACCACCAGATATTGTTCTCCTAATGAATTACCTGAGAAACCAAAGAGCACGAGTTTTATGGAATGGGAATAAAGGGAAATATTCTTATATAGATACTGGTGTTAGACAGGGAGGTATACTTTCTCCTTTTCTATTCAAATTGTATATTGACCATATTTTGGAAGAAATTGTAAACATAGATAAAGGATGCAAATTGGGTGTATTACGAGTGAACATCATAGCCTATGCTGATGACATTGTTTTTTTGGCTGATACCAAAGATAATCTAAGCCTATTATATGAAAATTTAAAAAGAAAAATTGAAAAGGTGAAACTAATTATAAACACAAATAAAACAAAATGTATGATATTCAAAAGGGTAGGTTAGGCTTCTAACCCAGTGAAGGTAACTCTTGGAGATGATGAGTTGGAAGTAGTGGAGGATCATAAATATTTAGGTTTTCACATTGGAAATGACTCAATGGATGTTTCGGATGTCAAAGTCAGGCTAAACTCTTTATTCTAAATTTAATTGGCTTTTTCGAAATTTTAATAATATATCTATTGAAGTGTTTTTATACCTTTTTGATTCTTATTGTAATCCTGATTATGGACTATCTGTTTGCAATACTGGCAAAATATTCAGAAAGCAGATTTTTAAAGGGTTTGAAGTAGCTTATGGTAAAGCATTAAAGAAGATGGTTGGGCTGCCTATATGTACAAGTAGTCGTGATGTGGCTGATATGTGCAATAAGCTACTATTAAGACCTCATGTCTTGTATCTGCAAGCCAGGTATTTTGAAAGACTTTTTGAAACTTCAAATCATATTCTTCGACTTGGTTTGAGTGTTCTACGGGAAGGTGAGATTCTTTGTTCATTGTTAACTTATCTTGGGGGAGTGTATGGTGTAGATTTTTTTGAAAATAATATTGATTGTATAAGGTCTCGTCTTCACTGGGTGCAGAGGCATGATGTTCGCTCGGGAACTGAAGTTGGTCATTTGTAGGGCATATCATGTATCAAAAAAAAAAAAAAAAAAAAAAAAAAAAAAAAAAAAAAAAAAAAATTAATAAATAAATAAAATAAAATGAAATAAAAATATCGTTGATGTGGCTATGAGTTGTACATACTAGTATGTAACTTTTGGTTTATATATTTGTCATAGTGAATTTATTGGGATCTTTAAATACATATTTTTATTTTTTTTTATGATAATTTTATATAATTTTGTATCTTATGCATTATATGGCTTTTTATCTTTTTAAAAAGTGAAAATGTTCAATGTATACAGAAACCCAACCTTTTAATTGATAAAACTAGTTCATAGTTCAAAAAGTCATTCTAAATTTACTTATTTATCTATTTTAAACTTATTCTATATCGTTTATATCTGCTGACAAATGATGAGGTTATATTTTTATCTTTCATATTTCCTTTTTTTTTATTCTAAAATAGAAATAGTGTTTTATGTATATAGATTATCATCTCAAAATTTTACATTTTTAGTTTTTTGTTATTCTGCAGCGTTTTTGAAATTATATTGTTTATTCCTTATTTTTGCTTTTAAGAATGTAAAAGGGTATAGCTAAAAAAATATGTTTTTCCTAATAATCTATATTATAAAGAATTGTATTTACCTATGTATATCAAGTATACGAAATAAAGTTGATTGATTGATTGATTGATTGATTGAACACACACACACACACACACACACACACACACACACACATATATATATATATATATATATATATATATATATATATATATATATATATATATATATATATATATATATATATATATATATATATATATGAGAATTTGGAGATATCTGAAAAACATCGGACTCGAATTACATTTGTATTTGGTTATTTTAATGCTATATTATGTCAAAAGAATCGAGGAGAATGAGGAGTAGGTAAATTTTGGTGTGGGCACATGAAATGACAGAGGAGTCATGCTTGAAGTATGAAAGAAACAAAATTTAATTAACGATGTGACGACGTTAAACAAGTTAAAGTCAACCGCCCTTCGAATGGTGAGAAGTAAAATTCGTCTAGCGCTAAGAATAAAAAAGAAAAAAAAAACATAACTAATTTCCCAAAATAAAAAAAGAAGAATCTGATATTCACTTTAGCAATAAAAATAGGTATTCCCAGCTACAGGATTAAACGGAAGCAAAGGAAGAAGCAATGAACAACAATTTAACTAATTTTCATTGGAATCAGCACGAGAGATAGGTGGAAACGTTCCTAAACAAGATCAAGGAAAACCATCGGGGTAGACCAAACATCTAATCAAGAAAAGATTGGAAATGTGAGTAAAATGCAAGAAGAATGAAATTGAATTAGCAGCAAACTATCTTCCCACCCCCCTCCCCCCACTCCCCACCACCCCCAAAAATATAAACAATCTAAAAACCCAAGACACCCATAAAGACTGCGGTACCAAAATTGAGGAAACACTATCGAAAAGAAGAAATATTAAATTTATGAAAAGAAGACTTGGAACAGGGCACCAACAGATATTTGGTTTAAAAGATGAAAATGGTAATGTTATCAACAAAGGAGATGGAGTGATAGAAATTACAGACGATATATTTATAATGTTATACAATGGTGATATAGGTAATTTCTTTTCCAATAAAAATAATGAAACACCTGACTCGGTACCAAAGGTAACAGTAGGAAAAGTAAAGAAAACATTAAAAGGCATGAAACAAGAGAAAGCAGCAGGAGAAGATGGTGAAAAACATGTATTCAACAATTAATAGTGGTAAATAAAATTTTCTATCATTATACAAATTCACAAAAAGGGAGGCACAAAAGACATAAAAAATTACCTTTCATTAAATTTACTCTCAGTAATATATAATATGTTTACAGAGATCATAGTTGGCACAAAAAGAAAAAAAAAAAGAAAAAAAAAAAAAACGTTAGACTTAAATTAACAAATAGAGCAGGTAGGCTTTAGAAGTGCGCATCTAACAACTAACTTATATATCTATATAAATACAAGGTCCTCGACGCGGGCTGTCAATTTCCTCTCTACCTCTCTGTATATATTGCCCAACTGTTAGATATTCTTATTTACATCCTTTAGTAAGCTGTCCAAAAGCTTTTTCCTTTGCCGGTCTCTAGCTCTTCTCCCCTCTATCTCTCCCGTAAGGCACAAAGGTTCCATCTTTTCTCTAATTACATGTTCCAGAAATTCCATCTGCCTTCTCATCGCTTTTAGAAGTGATCCCTCCTGATTCACTCTTCTCAAGACTTTCTCATTTGTTACTCTCTCAGTCTACGGGTATCTTTAACGTTCTTCTGTAAAACCATATTGAAGCTGCTTTTATTTTATTTGTCAAGTTCTTGTTTAATATCCGTGTCTCTGAGCTGTAAATGTGGATTATACATAGGTTTTCAGTGCTGTAACTTGTGTTTGAATTCTTATCCAGCTGTCAAGTATTCTTCTTTTTATTTCTTTATTACATCTTACATCATCTGTTATCATACTACCTAGGTATAGAGAGGCATTTGTTTGGCTTATTGTTGCTTCGTACATAATATTATAGATATTTGGAGGTTTCTGTTTTTTATACTAATACCACTTGATTTCTTTATGTCGATTTTTAATCAAATGTTCTCACTCTCGCTTTTTTAACGTGTCAGTGAGTGTTTGCAGTTTCTCTCCTGAGTCAGCTATTATCACAGTGTCACCTGCAAATCTATTATCTTTTTCTTCTCCCCCAACTCTTATCCCTTCCATTTCTTATACAACTCTCATTAGGATTTTTCCATATTTTGAGAAAAGGTCTGATGACATTACACATCCTTGTCTTACTCCTCGTTTAATTTCCATCCAAGGTGTTGAATTTTTCTCAATGTTAACCGTAGTTTTCTGGCTCTAATACAGGTTAGTAACTAGCCGAATCTCCTTGCCCCTCAATATTTCAGCTCTTTAAAATTTCTTTAAGCAGGGAGTGTCTAATTTTATGAAATGCCTTTTTTTAGTTCATGAAACTCATAAAATAATCTTTTTGTACCTCTATTGCCTTCTCAGTTAACATGCGCATGTTGAATATTGCATTTCTGTACCTTTCCATTCTCTATATCCATACTTTTCCGCTGCAACTTCTGGTTATAATCTAATTTTTATTCTATTTAATACTACTACTAATATTATTTTTGCCATTATGTTTATAAAGCTTATAGTTCAATGTAAACTGAAATCAACGACATTTGGTTTCTTTGGGATAGCATTGAAGATGGTTCTGTACATCTCTTTTGGAAGGCATCCTGAGTTATGAATTTTGTTTGCCAATTCTACAGCTAATGGAAGAATCAACAGAGTATGACAAATCACTATGTATGGCATTTGTAGACTTTGAGAGCGCTTTTAATTATGTAAAAAAGTCAGCAGTGTGAAAGCTCGTCAAATACAAATAATAGATAAATTTTGTTAAATCACTTGAAGATATATATAAATACCGAGAAAGTTCTGATTGATAATGGAGTTAGACAGGGAGACCCCATCTATTCTAATTAGAAAAAAAAAATAGGAACCATGGCAGGAATTGCAATTGATTA